>NW_005871071.1:10463361-10468462 GCF_000147115.1 Myotis lucifugus
AGCAGTCATTCTGGTCTCTGATCATTCTGGTCATTCTGCCATTTTGATTGCTGGGCTTTTATTATATAGGATTGTTTTCTTTGAAGGCCAGGCAATATGGTAGAGCTTTCACCTATGACTGATCATAGAATTTACCTGTGATCATGGAGGTACATGTGTTTAATTGCTTAAGCTCTTCTTCAGCAAGCCTATCCTACCCTGCAAGGCTTATAGTCATCATTGCCCCTGAGGTCTGTACCACCTCCTGCACTCCCCATTTAGGACTCCCAACTTCTCTGTTGAACAGACAACATGGACAACAACCCCACATTCTCCTCAGTAAATCACTCCTCTGGACACTCATTTTCTTATTCTCTCTCTCTCTCTCTCTCTCTCTCTCTCTCTCTCTCACACACACACACACACACACACACACACACACACACACACAAACATCAACCACATGTGATTGAACCCTTATAGCATATTTTTGTTCCCTTCTATCATAACTATAGAGCAAGATTCATAAAAATTTTTATTCACACACAAAGTTTACACCACTTGGAGTAATAAGAAACACATATTCAAAATCCATAGGAGTTATGATGGTATATATGGAACAGTTGTATTATAACACATGTATTTCACCCCCAGATTAATCACTAGATGTGATGCCTAACCCCAAGGTCTCTCACCTGCCACTCACTACCAGTACTTCCTCTGTCTCCTTACAACAGCTTCCATAGCTTCCCTGCCCACTGTCCTATGCACCTTCTTCCTCCCAAGCCTCTCTAAAGCACCTTGCCATTTCTTACTCATTCCCCTCCTCCAAAAATGCACCCCAAGTCCTCTTTTTTAATACATTTTTTATTGATTTTTACAGAGAGGAAGGGAGAGAGATAGAGAGTTAGAAACATTGATCAGCTGTATTCTGCACACCCTTAGTGGGAATGAGCCTGCAACCAAGGTACATGCCCTTGACAGAATTTGAGCCTGGGACTCTTCAGTCCACAGGACAATGCTCTATCCACAAAGCTAAACCAGATAGGGCCAAGCCCTCTTTTAATAAAATCTTTAAATTTGTAAAAGATTCTCTAGGTACTAGGATATACCACCCTTAGAAAACAGATAAGGGATATAAATAGCACATTATTGCATTAAAATTATTGTTTTCCAAGAACACAAATGCAGACTAGAGCTTACAGTACACATGCAGATAAACTAATGGGTGAGGTACCAAGCAGTTCAGGGAGTTTTTGTCAACAAGCCCATAAGGTGTGTCTTTTTGTTTGTTTGTTTTTTCTCAATTTCTCTAATTTTCTCCAATTGATTTTGCCATTTTTACATAGAAGTAGCTTTATAACATTGCATAAATATGCCTATTTACCTTGTTTACCAAATCTGATCAGCTCCCATTTATAATACTTTCATTTTCCTTGGTCATTCAGGCTTGAAAGTTGAAAACAATATTTGGTTTTCCTCTATTATTTTCTTTATCCAATCTATTGCTGGTTAATTCTTCTTCCCAAATGTCTCTCAATATGAAGTCCTTTCTTTTCATTTTCACTGTCCTGGACTTTTCAAAACCCTTGACACCTTTTGCCTGATAATCATAAATCCTTCTGCCCAGTCTACACCCTGCAATTCTACTTCTTCCTGCCCATCGTTGAGAGGTAAGTCTGCCTAAAAGATCACTTCCCTGATGTAATTTTTCTATTCAAAGATCTCCAATGACTCTCCAATCCCTGCTTATTGAATCAGTAAGAACAATTAGTATCATTAATTACTCTCCTACCACTCTGATTCAAACAAGCAAAAATGGGAGTGGTGGGTTTGGCCCACACAGGCACCTTCTGGTATCAATATATCGCTTACATAACTAACCATCTCAAAGAAGTCATGAAGAAGGAGGAGGAGGAGGAGGAGGAGGAAGAGGAAGAGGAAAGAGTATGGAAGGCAGAAGAAAGAGAAGGAGGGAAGAGAGGGAAAGAAAGGGAGGGGGATGGAAAGAAGGGGCAAAGAAGAAGTGAATGAGAGGAAGACCACATAATTGCTTCTTTCCAGATTTTTTTCTTTTTTCAACATCTGGATGCCTCTATTCATGTAAGGCCAATTTTAATAAAAACAAAACAAAACAAAACAAGTGGGTTCTAAGTAAAACACACACACACAACAACAAAGTTCATAAAACTAAAGAAAGAACACATGATTTGCTTTGATTTTCATGCTCTCCTGGAAAATATTAAGCCAAGACAGCTCTCTCTATTCCAATTTAGAAAGGGAAATAGAAAAATATTTTTGTGACTTTCTCACATAAAAGTGAAAAAAAGTGTATATTTGAACCATACATGGCTCAGATGTGATGCTTAGCATTTTTCTCTCATCTTTTAAGATTTTTTTCTGCCACCTTTGCTTATGTGTTGATTAGTATGTCAAAGAGAATATTGAGACTGAGAAATGTTAGTGTGCATTTAAGGTGCTTTACTGGTAAAAAAAAGAAAGTAAACAACTTTAAAACTGGCAATCAAGCTTTCTTAATTAACCTGTGCTTTTAAGAGTGAATGCAGAGCATAATTGAGAGAATTAAATTAATGATCAAAGTATCCTTCAAATAAAAATAATTTATTTTAAAGAAGAAGAAATAACAACTAATAGTTGCTGCTAATTTCAATATTGAGCTTGGTTCTTTAAGTCACCCTGTAGAAAATCCATTGGGAAGTAGACCCAATGTGCAGTTGAGTTAAGGTATTTTAATTAAATTTAAAGATTTTCTTACCCATGGGAAAGGGCATAATTAGCTGTTTTCTAATGCATTTGACCTGAAGATGTTTGAATCAGCAGATAATTGAATGTATTAAAAGAAGTAGCAAATTCTAATTATGAGACTTGGTTGTTGGAGAAAAAAAACATTACTCATTATTTGTCCAAGAGAAGTTATACAAACATAACAGAGAGGAGAGGAACCAGCAATTACAACCATCTCAGGCCCAAGACTGTGTGTGCATCTTTGCATGGTGGCTCCTAGGAGGAGAATTGGGTGGCTTAAGACTTGAATCTATTTTGTTATTCCTATGAAAGATCTCAATCTGAATGCCAAATAAATTACTACTAAAAATAGAGTGAAGTACTCACAGCAGTAGAATGTACCAGCTGGACTGATGCCAGCATCACAGACTAACTCTGATGTAGTGGACTTTGGCATGTTGCTGTAATGTTTCAGGGGTCACATATATCCAAATCTACAGGCTAACAAGCTGTGTTCAGATGGAGTTCTACTGAATAAGTACTTGGATCATATAGCACTTACACAAATTTGAGTAAGGAAGGTATAGTCTCCTTTTAAAGGAAAACAAGTCTTATAAACTCCAAGTCTACAATTATCGTACTATGTTACTTAAATATTGCTATATGTGAATGTTATGAATTTATAAATTATTAGATTTATTAATTCTTATATAATTTTAGAAACAAAAGTTTATAAAACAAATACAATGGACCAATGAAATCCAAATTAACAATATATAATATGATAGATGATACTGTTTTGTTGAAAATGAGTTTCCACTGAAAACCCAGATATGGTATTACTACTATGACAGGGATTCTGTTGAGTTTGTCATGCCTAAACTATTGTGTGCATTGTGATTCAATTCTCCATCACTCTTCTTTATTTGACTAATGCTAAACTGACCTTCCTATTAGCCATGAAGGCATTTGACTTTCATTTGCTTTGATACATCATTTAAGTATTAAGTCAACCTTTCTTCTCACTTATTGGTTCTGGATAATTAATGTAGCAATATCAAGCTGAATAAAACTAAGACAAAGGTAAACTCAGATGTTGAATATACTGTGTAGTATGTTTTATAATTTTGCTCTCTAAGTAGATATAAAAATATTTCACTCCTCACTATTCCATGCATTCATTCATTTATTCATTCAAGGACTAGTGTTTTCTGTGTATTAGCTCCTGCAAATGATGATGGCAAAATTATGATGATGATGATGATGATAATGATGATGATGAATACTTGTGTAATCCCTGATAAAAAAATGTTAAACTACATTAAAGTTAAATGTTCATCAATGAATCCAAAGACTAAATTTTTAGAATATGTTAAAGCCATTAGAAAAATGCACAAGTTAAGAAAGTTTGATAGTAGCAGAGCACATATGATTAAAATGGCAAATAAGACTCAAAATTAAAAAGAATTACAATTTCAAAGATAATGATGATGCTAATTATATTTTACATGTACTATTGAAAGACTATCAGGTGCCAATCTCTAGTTAGTTGTTATTTAATCTTCACAGCAACCTAAAGTGATAGGTATTCTTTTTATCATTTTATATATACTAGTAAGGCAATACCCCAAAGTACACAGCTAGTAGAGATAGAGGAAGGATTTTAACAGAGGCATAATAATTCCAAGATGTGGGTGCTTAACTATATTTCTACATAAAAGAGTTGGTATTTGAATTGGATATCTATATAATAAAAGCCTAACATGCAAATTGTCCCCTTGGGTGGTCATTCGACTGGGAGACTGGGAGTTCGACCACTCACTATGATGTGCACTGACCACCAGGTGTTGGCAACGCAACACTGACAGTGGGCGGCAGTGGAGGCACTGCCGGCCCTGATGGGCCCTGACAAGAGTGGGACCACAATGGGATAGTGGAGCAGGTGAGTGGGCAGCACCAGGCCAAGGAGGGTGCGAGGGGGGCCCAATCACCCTGCCGATCGCCCTGCAGATGGTGACCAGTGGTGGCAGTGGTGGGGAAGAGCTGCCACCCGGCTCCCAAGAGCTGAGGGAGCTGGGCAGGTGGGGGGGGGGCAGCCCCAATTGATCACCCTGCAGACGGGATGGTGGAGCAGCTGAGGGGGCAGCACCAGGCCAAGGCTGGGTGCCAGGTGGGGCTGTGGGACTGTGAGGCTGGGGGCGCAAGCTAGGGTCTGATCTCCACAGACCACCCCGAGGGACCCCACCCGTGTATGAATTTGTGCACCGGGCGTCTAGTTTTTTATAATTAACAAATATGAACTGAACACATATAATATATTAGGTAGTCTTGGATGCCAAGTAGTTCACATAATAACACATTATATAATATAATGTTT
>NW_005871071.1:10468681-10479153 GCF_000147115.1 Myotis lucifugus
GGTGGGGGGTCGGTCAGGGGAGGAGCCGGCCAGGGGAGTTTTGCTGCAGGAGGTTGGCCAGCCAGCCCCACCCCCTATTGGGGTGGGGGTTGGTCAGGGGCAGGGCTAGCTGAAGGGAGGGGCTGAGGGACTATCGTGGGGGGGTGGGCTGATCAGGGGCGGGCTGGCCAGGGGGAAGGGGGTGGGGCATTTGGCCTGCCAGCCCTGCCCTTGATCGGGGTGGGAGCATCTGATAGTGGGCAGTACTTATTAAAGGATACTTTTGAGAACAGTAACTGGGAAGAATGGGAAAAGAGCAGGTTTGAGCAGGGGAATAAGTAAAGCTGCAATGCTGGCCAGGGATCAGCCTCAACTAACTACATAGAGAGCTCTTGGGTCAATGGGACATATGTACCTGATCGGGCGGTTCGCTGGCCATAATGGGAGTCATAGCAACTAGTCATTATGGTCGTTACGGCATTATGGTCACTGGCTTATAATAGTTAATCATAGGTATCAGATTCAGTAGGCCACAGAATGCCCAGATATTTGATCAAAAATTCTGAATATTTCTGTAACTTGAAGAACAAACTAAAACCTTGCAAGGCATCCAGTTTACCCATGAGGGCATTTGCTGAATTCCAGTGCTTGAGTGGAAATCTGGTTGACTGGGCCAGATTTTCTAAAAGGGAGAGTGAAATCTGCTGCAATCACCTAGTTCTTCACTTTCCTGAAAAATGTCACTGATCCATCTCTAAAGAAATTTACCATATTTGAAGGTGTATTGGGCAGGAAGCTACTAGTAAAAAGCTTGACTGAGAGTTTCTGAAGAGCAGACCGGAATTCTGGACTAACAAGACATGCATTTGAAAGGCTCTTTATAAATACGTATATTTATAAAGAGGGTATACCTAAAGAGGATGAACAGTTAGTGAACAAGAGTTAGACTGAGTCTTTCTAAACCTGCAATCATGCTTTGACCAAGGTCAATTTCTTATTGAATTGAGGTGATACACTCCTTGCCCTGTGTGTTTAATAGAGGAAAGGGGAAATCACTGGTGGAATATAACATCACTGAGATTCTCTGAGGCTATTTAGTACACAATGCCCAGCACAATTTTTTTTAAATTAGAAATGAGAAGAGACAAGGACATTTCATTAAAAAGAACAGAAACAATATTAATAACAATATAGAAAGACCCCCATATGATCTAGGGTTGGAGTTAACACACAATGAATTTTTAAATAACTGTGATTCATATGTTCAAAAAAAAGACAATGCACACAAAATAAATGAAATAATCATAAATTGGCACCTATAAAAATAATTAGCCTCGCAGGAGTAATTCAGTTGGTTGAGAGTAGTCCTGTGCATGGAGGGGTTACTGGTTTGATTCTAGGTCAGGACACATACCTGGGTAGTGGGTTTGATCCACAGTCAAGGTACTTAGAAAGGCAACTTCTCTCTCTCTCTCTCTCTCTCTCTCTCTCTCTCTCTCTCTCTCTCTTCTTGTCTAAACATGTCTTTGGGTGAGGATTAAAAATTAAAATAAATAAATATCAAATGGATAGTCTGAAACTCAAAAATCTATAATAATAAAAGCATAATATGCTAATTAGACCAGACGTTCTTCCAGGATGACCTTCTGGATGAAGCTGGGGCTGCAAGGGAAGCCCAGGTCCCAGGTGCCAGCAGCCGGAGGGAAGCCCAGGTCCCAGGTGCTGGTGGGAAGCTGGTGCCCGCAGCTGGGGGAAGGAAGTCCTACTCTTGCAAGAATTTTGTGCATCGAGCCTCTAGTGAATATAAGAATTTTGTGCATTGGGCCTCTAGTGAATATATATATATCATATAAAATGGGGATAAAGCAGATTACAGACATGTGATTAGTGAAATGGAAAACATTGGACAAGTGAGATAGATACAGGGGAATATACCAAAGACACATACAGTTGGAGTCCTATAAGGAGAGAAGAAAGAGAATGGGGCAGAAAAAAATATTTGATGAGATAGTGGTGGAATATTTTCTAAAACTGATAAAAGACATCAACCCAAAGAATTCCAATGAGGAAAAGCTCAATTCAAAGGAAGAAAAACACAAAGAAAACCACATCTAGGCACATCATAGTAACAATGCTGAATATCAAGGAGAAAAAGGTAATCCTAAGAAGTGACAAGGATAAAAATAATATTACCTTTAAAGAAGTAAAACTGGCAGCTGAATTCTCAAAAGAACTGACACAAACCAGAACAAAATAATAACATTTTAACTGCTAAAAAATATAACTGCCAACTTAAAATTTTATATGCAATAAAAATTTATTTTGAAATAAAGGTAAAATAAAGCCATTTTCGGGTAAAAATTTGAGAGAATTTTTGGTAGATCTACATTAAAGAAAAACTAAAGGGAATTCTTCACTCAAATTGAAATTCTTCCCAGTTGAAAACTTGACAAGACAGAAGAGAAATAAAAATGTTGCCCTGACCTCTTTGGCTCAGTGGATAGAGCATCGGCCTGTAGATTGAAGGGTCCCGGGTTCGATTCCAGTCAAGGGCATGTACCTTAGTTGCAGGCACATCCCCGGTGGGGGGTGTGCAGGAGGCAGCTGATCGATGTTCCTCTCTTATCAATGTTTCTAACTCTCTATCTTTCTCCCTTCCTCTCTGTAAAAAATCAATAAAATATATTTTTAAAAAATGTTATTGGGTCATTTTAGGAACTATTGACTATAAAAAATTGTAATTAGTGCATTTTCAGTTATAACATATGTAATTGAAATACTGAACAAAAATTGCTCAAAAGGCAAGAAGAAATAAATAGTGCTTAAAGGTCCTGAAGTTCAAGTAACATCGTGTCTGGAATAAAAGCAGTAATTTGTATTAGAGCTTTAATAAGTCAAGAATAAATAATGGCATCTTGGTTATCTGGTAAGATGGTGTAAAACTACTTTTTCAATTGAAGTGAAAATTCTGTTACCAGTCATTTTATAATTTTAAGACAATTGAAATAATACGAGTGACAATAAGTATACCAAAGCTCAATTAGATACTTATTGGACCTTACCTTATCAATTATATGTTCAAATGCACCTACAAAGAATGAAATTTAAAAGAACAAGGAAGTCTGAGTAAGTATCAATGGATGTTATAGCTAAAATGTAAGGTGTAACGAGATTTTATAATGTATTTAACACACTGGGAACAAAAGCTCAACTCATCCTTTCAACATAAAAGTCATCTTTCAATATTTAACTTTCATATGCATATTTAAGGATTCAAAAAGAGGGTAGAGAACTGCTGGTAGTCAGCATCCCAAATGCATAATGACAGTAATAAAAAAATTACATTTCAGAACAGGGAATATACCATGCTAGAGTTATCCAGGAACTCTTCAAGAAATAGAACTTGAAGTAGGCCCTAAAGTATGACTGGAAAATGGAATACACATTTCATTTCTTGATAAAAATGTACTATGAAGAAAAGAAGGAATATCCCTTGCTATAATCTTTGGCTAGAAATGGAAAATTAAATCTAATACTAATATTAAAGATATGAATTTGGACTCTTAAATACCTTATTCACAACAATATTAATTCTTTTTAAGCATAATTAATTTAATCTATAAAAATGTTATATTTAATTCTATGCCAGTATTTTTTAATTTATTTATTGTTTAAGTATAGTTGGTACACAATTTATATTGGTTGTATTACTTTCAGGTGTACAATATAGTGATTTGACATTTTTATACCTTTTGATGTGATCACCCCATTAATTCTAGTAATCATTTATCACCATGCAAACTTACACAATATTATGGACTATATTTTCCTTCCCCTTTTTATTCATCCCCTATCCCTTCTATTCTGGTCTCTGTTTCTATGAGTCTGTTTTTGTATTGTTTATTTGTTTGTTTTGTTTCATTTTTAAATTCTACATGTAAGTGAAACCATACCTATTTGTCTTCCTCTGCCTGAGTTATTTCACTTAGCATATTTCACTTAGCATTATACCCTCTAGGTTCTTCCAATATTGATTCTTAAGAATGAGGAACAGGGACAAGATGAATGACATGGAACTGATGATTCCCTGTTTGGAAAACATACCTTAAAGTTCCCTCTCATTTTATACTTTGCCATAATCAGAGGATATAAATTGGAAAGTCTACATGGATTTTTCCCCCTGAAAAGCAAGAACATGAGAATACTGAGTACCAATTTGCTTAACGAGATGATTTAAAGGAGTAAGAAACCACGCAAAGCCCCAAAGTATCAGAACACTGTCTTCACACTAATGGCTTTTTCACACTAATAAAATTCTGAGGGTTAATTATCTTACCCAACCTCGGAGGTAAAACCAGAATTATTTTTAGCAGTAATTATTAATGTGATGATTAATAAGAAACTACACAATTATATTTTTTCAAGTCTTGTCCTTAAAACACTATCACTGTTCATTATATTTTGGCTCATGGTTATAATTTGTTTTCTTAAGATGATTTTTTTTTACTGTATTTATTAACTTGCAAATGAGATGTGGTAGTTCTAACACTAGTTCATGTTAACCATGACTATAACCATATTTGTTAATTTGGACCAGGAATTTATTATACAGATATCACTATGCACCTGCTGACAATGTATCTAATTGAAGAAATAGTTCCTGAAAGAGAGATAAAAAATTATGTTTATTTGCTTGGAAAACCCCAAACTCTAGGGAAATATCAGTTGTCTTTAGTAATAGAACACAAATGCTATGGTGAGATGTCTGGTATAATATTAAATAGGTGATTACCTAAGGTCCCCAGGGCTCACAAGACTGTGGGAAATAAATCTAGATGTGAGATAGATATTGTTAAACCAAGTACTCTAGGGAACATAATATACTAGAGTATAATTATGCTGTGAGACTTGGAATGGCAGCTATGGAAAGACAAGCACTCCATTTTCAACATGTGACTATCTTTAAACCTAACTTTCTCTGATACAAAATGTCTGAGAATCTCTACAAAAATGTTTAATCACATTTGCACTATAGTTACTTTACAAATACTTGATCATTTTAACTAAATTATAAACTTCAGATATGCGTTTTAACTTCACAGAAATAGTTTTGCTCTTGAAACAAACCCTTTGTGGCTCTGAATCTCATATTATGTCTGGCTTTGTTTTAGGCTTAATCTGAATTTTTAAAAAGCACTTTTATCATGTTTAAAGTAAAATAATTAATAAAATTTACACAAACAAAATTCTCCGAGGCATTGCTAACCAGTCACCAAGGACAACAAAGAACATGTTTCTAAGAAGTGGCATGACAGCACATCATTCTAAATTTGGTTATTCCCAGAGTCTATAAGAACATTATCAAAAGATATGGTTCAGTTACTATGTAGCCTCAAGTAACTGAATAATTAAGTTATATTTAACCCAATAATATCACTGTTCTAATTTACTATATATTGTGTAGCTTTCCTATCTGCTCTTCAGAGATTCCAAATAGTGTATTACTGATCTAATGACCAAAAGAACTTCTCAAAAGTGCTTAACATACGCCAAAGGAGTACTTTGTTCCACTGGAGGAAAGTAGACCTTCCTTCTAAATCAGTGTGACTTTCAGACATAAGTATTTGCATTCATAGTAGATTAAAGTGTCATGCTGCAGTTGACAGATGTTATCTACATAAACAAAGAGAATTGGTGCCAGTCAATTCCTGTTGATGTACAATAAGTATAGAATAGTAGAGAAGACAATGGCTCATATTTAAAGGCCCACAAACCAATTATAAAGGACGAACAGGATGGGGTAGGACTCAGTATTTGGAGTTTTGCTTTTCATGAGGGAATGGTTTCCTCAACATTATTTGTGGTACCAACTAAAACTTGTATGACCAGGAGACAGCTTTCCCCTCCTCTCTCTACACTGTTCTGAAATTTCATCCATTTCATGGAGCCTCTCCTAGCAAACTATGAGCCTTCTTTCTCCCAACTATAGAGCATCCTAGAGTATATAAAAGAATGCAACTGTCTCCTAACCTATTATATCTTCTCAATGACCAGAGCAAATCTATACTAGTGTAACTGTGCCTTTTCCTTCATGGAAGCTGACATCAGTTACACACAGTTCATTATAGCATAGTCTCACCTACACAGTCAGAAACTGACATTAAGTCGCCCCTTAGTCTGCTCCAAATGCAATAACCTCAATGAGTTCAGTGTTTCCCAGTCAATGATCTAATCATATTTTTAAAATTTTCATTTCCTCTGGAACCTATCCAAATTCTGCCTTTTTTAGATCAATAATAAGATGTAAATGAATCTCACCACCATAGCAGTTGAGACTGGAACCAAATGAACTATACTGGGAAAATCACTTCATATTGTCTTTTACAGCTTGATTTGAAACGATGAACACATGTTATTGACTTTGTTACCTTATAATGCAGGCCTTATTCAATTACATTTATAAAATCTGACTGAAATAATTATATCAGCTCATATTCAAGTTCTCCTTACTCTCCCCAAAACTGATTTTTTCTTATTCTTCCTGAGTGAATTATACTAAAGATATCAATTAACATATCAAGCTTAATAATGTATCCAATTTCCAAGGACATTTAAATTTTAATTATTTTCTGTAGGATCCTAGCCTAAGTTGTAATATCCACATTATAGTGTAGATACACTTGCATATTCCATATATATATATATATATATATATATATATATATATATATATACCATTTTTAAAAAGTTCTAAGAGTAGCCAACAATCATAGAATAATGGAATCTTAAAAGTGAAAGAATATTATGAGGAATTCTATTCCTTCAGGGGCACCAGCATATTTACTTTGGTTTTTCAAGAAAGGAAAAAAATAAATTCTGTGATCTTGGGTATACAATACAGCCTACCTCCAAGAATGTGGATTGCAATTAACTTCACATAGATACTATAATAGGGAAATAGTTTAAAAATGCAAGCAAAGATTATTCAAAGATGCATCAAAAATATTTATCACAGAATTGATGACAGCAGAAATAATTACAAATTCCCTAACTAAAATTCCCCAAAATAAGACTATGATTAAATGTTTATACTGGAGTTATCCGTGTTGTTAAACACAATCAATAGGGGAAAATCCTCCATAAATAATTTTAGTGTAGCTTTTTTGCACTGGGTTTACCTCCAGAACATAGATGCCTATGAAAAACATTGCTAAATTTAAGCCAAAATGTGTGTGTGGGGAAGGGGAAGGGGGGGAGATTCATATTAACATCTACATCACTGATATGTATATTTAGGGAAGTCCACCATTACTGGTTATCTGATCTACAAATATGGTGATATTAACAAAAGTACCATCAAAATATTTATAGGATGCTTCTGAGATGAGAGTTTCTTCATGCATGCCTGAGTCTTGGATATACTAAAAGCTAAACATGAATGCGATATAACTATTGTTATCTCCTTATGGAAATTTGAGACCAGTAAGTATTATGTGATCATCTCTGATATTAGGATAGAAAAAGGCCTTTTTTTACCTTTACTGTAGCTTTCCACAATTTATGAGAAGCACCTAGTAATTAAACCCCAAGATTGTCAGCTCCCCTGTTTCAAACAGCCCCTGTGTTCAAACTGCAAAACAAGATAAGTTACTCTCAAGGATACATTCTTGCATACATACCCCTCCTCCCTGCTGGTTTTACAACTCAGGGATTATTAGTAGAAAGTTTCCTTCCCTCTCCCCTTCAAATAAGCCTCTTTTGTACTCTTCATAACTTTTACTCTAAGAATGTTTCACAAGCTTTGGAAAAATACTGATAAGACACCTCCCTAGGACATCTGCCCCTGCCTGGACAGTCTCTGGAAGAACTAACAAAGACAATCCCCTGATGTCTACTCAATTTCAGCCCCCCAATCCTCCTCTCTTCCTTGTCACCTAGCAACAACAGCCAAGGCTTTAAAAGGAGGAGCTGCTCTTTGTTTCTTTCCTTTGTATTGATTACCAATGCACCTGCCCTTTCCCTTTAGGAAAAGTAAAATAAACTTTCTCTCTGCATCTCTTCTCTCAGTTGTAAATTTTTTCACAGCCCAAAGCCATGGCATCACCAGCTAAAAATCCTAACTGGCACCTCAGGACACTCATACATTATAAAAAACACTAGAGGCCTGGTGCATGAAAATTTGTGCACTAGGGGGGTTCCCTCAGCCCGGCCTGTGACCTCTCACAGTCCGGGAGCCCTCGGGGAATGTCCACCTGCAAGCTTAGGCCAGCTCCCCAGGGGACCAGGCCTAAACTAGCAGTCAAACATCCCTCTGGCAGCCCAGGAGCCCTCAGGAAATGTCTGACTGACAACTTAGACCCACTCCCTAAGGGGAGCGGGCCTAAGCTGCAGTCAAACATCCTTAGCACTGCCACGGAGGCAGGAGAGGCTCTTGCCACCACCACTGTGCTTGCAGCCATCAGCCCAGCTTGTGGCTGAGTGGACCTCCCCCTGTGGGAGCGCACTGACCACCAGGGGGCAGCTCCTGAATTGAGCATCTGCCCCCTGGTGGTCAGTGCATGTCATAGCAACCAGTCATTCTGCTGTTAGGGTCAATTTATTACCCTTTTGCATATTACCCTTTTATTATGTAGGATGATTATAAGCACTTTTCAGGCTGATTCTGCTGCCCTGTTTGTTCCTGCTGGTGTTGGGGAATTTGAGGCAGGTATCTCCAAGAATGGGCAGACCTGTGAGCATGCCCTTCTGGTTTACACACTGGTTGTGAAACAACTAATTGTTGCACTTAACAAAATGAATTCCCTGAGCCACCCTTCAACTAGAGAGAGAATGAGGAAATCATTGAGGAAGTCAGCACCTACATTAAGAAAAATGACTACAGTCGCATCTGTGCTCATTTTTGCATAGAACAGTGAAAACATGTTAGAGCCAAGTACAGGCATACCTGGGTTCAAGTGTGGAAAGTCAGCTGTAATAACAGCAATGCCATTGGAACCATGTTGCTTAAGGATCTGGATTACATCCTGCCACAAGTTCATCCAACTGACAACTACTTAGGCTTCTTCTTCTAGGATGTCTACAAAACTGGTAGTATCGGTAATGTTCCTGCGGGCCTACTGGAGATTGGTATTCTCAAACGCAGCATGTGGTCACCTTTTCTCCAGTCAATACTACAACTGAAGTAGCCTGTTGAAATATACCATGAAGGTTTAATTGAAGCACCTCCCGGGGACAATGTGCACTTTGGTGTCAAGAATGTATCTGAGGATCCAAGATGGCGGCTGAAGAGATGGCAGGCTGCAAGATAGTGTGTGAGTGAGAGAGCAAAAGGAGAGTGCGTGGGCAAGAGGGGAGTGTCTGTATTTGTGAGTGAGAGACAGCTATATTCCACAGGACTGTTGGGGACTGGAGACCAGGCTCCCCTGGCCTGGCAGCCTCTACTACTGCTGAAATCTCTCCCGGAGCAGCCAACTCTGCCGCAGAGATCATGACATCTTGAAGGGGATAGCGGCTGTGATCAGAAGCCCAGCCTTACCTTCAACCAGGGAGGTCTCAGATACCTCCTGGGACCCTATCACTACAACATCCAGGGACCAGCTGCCTCAGTTGTGAACCCATGAACACTGAGACTTCAGCCTCCCCAGCCTCGGGCACCTAAAAATTTGTCCAGGGGGAGACAAAGGGGAGCCAATTATGCAGACAGGTCCTACGCCTTCTCACAGAGCAGATAGAAGTAATAGCTGAATCAAATAACATTCACCCAGAATTGACGAATTACTAGGTGTACCAATTAATAATGAGGATTTTTTTCACTAGATGGAGTTACACATATGTTGATATATATGCAATTTGGTATGTATGCTGTTTTGTTGTATTGACAGCAAGCTTTGAAACTTCATATGTCAAATTTGCTGAAGATGTTAACATCATAGATATTTTTACACTTAAAAATGTCGAATTTCATTTAAAAAAAAAAGTGCATTTGCGGGAAGTTTTTATTCATTATTTTATTTTGAATAAAAGTGCTGCTGAATACTTCGGGAAGCTTATGGTGAACATGCTCCATCTCAAGATACTTATGAACACTGGCTTAAATGCTTTAAAAGTGATGATGTCAATGTGAAAGACAAAGAACGTCCAGGTCAACTGAAAAAGTTTGAAGACCAACAATTATGAGCAGTATTGGATGAAGATGTCTGTCAAACTCAAAAACAACTTGCAGAAAGATTAAACGTTGCTCAGCAAACAATTTCCAATCATTTACAAGCAATGGGAAAGATTAAAAAGGAAGGAAAGTGGGTGCCACATGAACTGAACGAAAGACAAATGGAAAACCTAAAAGTCATCAGGAAAATGTTGCTTCACTACAATAATGTACCCAAGGGACCCTGGAATAAGCATGATGTAAAGGGACCCCACTTTACGTAAAGTGGCAATGGTGGCACGGCTCATATCATTCACTTTCCACATATGGCAACATTTTGTGGTTTACT
>NW_005871071.1:10518039-10551707 GCF_000147115.1 Myotis lucifugus
ACACCCTGGGCCATACATATGAAAACCTTCCAAGATACCCCTGCTCATCTCACGCAGTACCTCCAACTTTGATTCACACCCTCTTTGAGACTGCAATAGGACACAGTTTTCCCTACTACCACGCCTCTGAAAAAGATATCGGTTTGTTGATATTGCATGTAGCTACAAGTAATCTAATAGGCTTTAACAAAAATAAGCCAATAGAAAGTACCAAGTTTCCATATGGGTAACAGGTGCACCTATTCTCATTATTATTATTCAAATGCAGCTAATCTCCCTGGCTTTCTTATTGCAGGATGCCCTTATTAATCTTCTGTAGACATCCATGCCACCCAGCCATATCTGGACCTGCTGCTAGACTGGTATTTCTCAAACTGTAATATGCATAGGAGTCACCTGGGGATCTTATTAAAATTAA
The DNA here is from genome assembly GCF_000147115.1 of Myotis lucifugus. Classification (NCBI taxonomy): domain Eukaryota; kingdom Metazoa; phylum Chordata; class Mammalia; order Chiroptera; family Vespertilionidae; genus Myotis; species Myotis lucifugus. The sequence continues at coordinate 10,518,458 of NW_005871071.1, forward strand.
AATTCTGATTCTGAAGGTCTGAGGTGGGACCTGGAATTCTAAATTCTAATAAGCTCCCAAGTGATGACAATGCTGCCGGTGTGCCGACCACACTGTAAGTAATAAGGTGCTGAAGAACACCCTGCACATCTGGGCCTAAGGTAGATTCTAATTGGCATTACCAATACCCAAACCTCTGGAAATTCTGAAACCCTTCCAGAACCTACTTTGAAATACCTTCTGTAGAAAAGGTGCCCCAGCTCATCCTCCCTAGTCCTGCTGTAGGGAGTACTTCCTGTGTGCCTCTCTCCACATAACACCCCTAGGACCTATCCTAGCCTTCTAAAGTCTTCCTTGTGGCACAGGCACTGACCTGGCAGGGATTTCTCCTGCCCTTCCGACATGTCAGGACTTCACCATTTCCCTGGAACCTTAACCTAAAATTTTCTTCTCTAGAACTGTTCATATGCATCCCTAGGTTGACTTGCTCAGCCCTTAACTAAAGGCTCTTTCTCTTTATCTGAGTTTACTGGTATAAGTGCCTACACTTACAAGGGCCGTGGGTCTCACAAGCAGTCATGGGTCCACCATCACTCTGCAAGCTGGCTTGCCTTTGTAGGCTCCCTACAGTATCTCAGAGCCTATTTCATCTCTTCCTGTTTTAAAACTGCCACTCCCTATTACACCGCCTATTGATTTCAGTTTCTGGCCTGAGTAATGACTCTGGTCTTTTGGTTAATTTATGGAGCGCAGACTGGCATGCCTTGCACCCCATAAAGGACCAAATTTTTCCTCCTTCTCCACCTGCTTTGGATTCTCCCATTCAGCCGGCTTCCTTTGCCCTGTATCAAAGGGCTTCCCAGCTCTCTGCTGCCCTCTCCTGGCGTCCTTTCGCATCGTGCTCACATCAACCCTTGGAGCATCAAAACCAATTCCAGATCATCACAGACCCTGCCTGAATGATCCAAGAGCCCAATGAAGTAGATCAGACCAGTAAGATGAACCGGGCATTTACTACCTTTATTGCTTTTTAATAGGGATTTCAACAGAAATATTGAAGGAGAACACCCGTAGCAGAACTTCATTGCTAACGAAATGAAAAGCAAAAGAACAGAACGGAGGAGGGAAACTTTGGAGCAAATTTAAAGAAGAAAGAGAATCCCAGTTTGGCCAAACCAGTGGCTCCCAGTCCTAGCTGGAAAGATGTTCCCTGGGTCCCATCTAAATAAGAATCTCTGAAGGTAGGCTTAGTTATTTACACTTTGAATAACCTTCCCTGGTGACTCCAATGAATATTACGAGGTCCTTGGTTAGACATTAAGATGCAAAAGTGTTGGGAACTAAACACTGGGTCACATTATGGAAAATATTAAGTGACATATTTGTATGTTGTAGATAATTTTTGAATCTCTCTTAAGAAGCTGCCCCCAGCAGGCCCCCATAGACCAGTTCCTGGACCTTGTCCTCAGGCCCCACCCAGTATCTCTGTATTTGCTCAGCCCTTCAGCTCATTAGGTATTTTGCACTGGATCTTCAGTGGTCACCCACAGAGAAGATAAATGGCTCCTCCTCAGTAGGCACTGCCCCTCCACCCCAGGAGTACAGACTCAGACCAACTCAGGGAGCCCCCTCCAGCTTCATACACTCTAAGCAGCAAGCACACCTGTGACCCTCAGCCAGTGCCCCCTGCTCCCTGGGGCTTGGAGTGGGCCAGACAAGTGGAGTTAAGCCAACAAGTGACACAACCGTGCTCTTTGATACGTTGTCTCCATGAATGCTGCCCCTATACTATTTTTATTCTATAAAAGAGATTTTTTTCTCACCTCAGCCATGGTCTTTCCCATCCTTCATGTGTGTCCTACTCAATATAAACACTACCCTTCCCCCAAAGACTTTCCTGACCACCCCACATCTATGGGAAGTCTCCTAACACTTCTCTTGAGTAGCATTATTTTGCAATTTAACATGCCGTAATTTTCTTTTCTTCCAAGTGCATGTGTTTTCTATCTTAACTTTTTGCATGTTTGATTGTTACATCACAAGGTTATTTCATCTCCTTTATTGCCCTGGAAATTCATAGCATGACACCTTGCACATAGTGAGTGTTGAATTAGAATGTGCTGATTGCATTTCCTCCAAGCATCACTGACTCGATCTGGAGGAACATAACCTAGCCCTGCAAGGCATCCTTCCTCTGACCCACCAGGGCTTCCCCGTCTCCCCTTATTCTTTAGAGGCCAGACTCCGAGTTCCTCGCCTTGTGCAGCACACATGATCATTTCAATTATCTATCCAACCTCAAGCAGCCTTCTTTCCCTTCCCTGTGTTTACTCTGCTTAGCTAGACGAAAATCACTGGCAAATTTGAATTTGCATTTTTAATCAGGCATTGCATCAGAGTTTTACTCTATTATTCTGAGTTCCCCTTACATTTAAGATACTGTTGGGTGTATGGGTGGCAGCATTAATGTAAATAAGAAAGTAATTTGCTTCGCTTCATCTTTTTATAAAAGATAATCTCTAAACCTTAGAGAATCTAAGGCAACATCACTTTATCTTCCATGCATGGAAATGTTGCCAGTTATTTTTAAGGTAAAAACAAAGGCTCTCCGAGGACAAACGCAACTATTCCAAGCCCTTTCTAGAAACAAGCATCACAGTAGACCCCCCTTATCTGCAAGAGATACATTCCAAGACCCTCAGTGGATGCCCGCAATTGCATATAGTACCAAACCCTATATATGCTGTTTTTTCCTATACATCCATACCTTTTCACTTACAAGAAGCAATTTACTACTTCTCTTTGGCATATCTGAATTTCCAGCATCACTACTCTTGTGCTTGGGGCTATTGTTAAGTAAAATATGGGTCACTTGAACTCAAGCACTGCAGTACCATTACAGTCAATCTGCTAACCAAGACGGCTGCTAAGTAACTAAAGGGCAGGTAGCGTGTAAAGTGTGTATCCGTTGGACACAGGGAAGATTCACATCCTAGACAGGATGGAGTGGGATGCCATGAGATTTCATCATGCTACTCAGAACAGCATGCAATTTATAACTTATAAATGGTTTATTTCTGTAGTTTTCCACTTAATAATTTTGCACTGCAGTTGACCGTAGATAACTAAAACCATGGGGAGTGAAATGTGGATAGGGAAGGGCTACAGTATTTAAATTCAGTTAGAGCTTTCTCCAAGGGTATACTTCAGAGAGGATGGGAGCAGGGCTCTGTTCTGCTGTCGTCCACAATGCTTCTACCCTACAATTCTTGTCCATTACAGCTTGTCCCTGATGCTAGAATGGGGTGTCTGCTTATGCCCTACATGGCTAACTCTGATCCTGGCTAAGCTGCCAAGCCAAACTGATCATGGCACAGAGCAACTATAACCTTTTCACTTGCCCTGTTACAGTTTTACTTCCTATGCAACAGGATTCCCCCACTCCCAGGTGTCTGGCTTCCTCTATCAACCAAGTGAACCACACAATCAATTGAACAACTTCAAGTGTTTTCTGCTTTTAGGCTCTTTGTCGCCCTCTTCTGATGTCCTTTGACACTGACATACCATTCCAGGAACACCATCTCTATAACAGAGTGAAATGCTGGATCTCTATGACTTCATCTTGGTCAAGTCTGTATTGTCCCCATGTTCTTCAAGCTTTAGTCATGCTAATAATTAAGAGGAATTCTACTTGGGGGCTTGAGGTGTGTGTGTGTGTTTTTTTTTAATGGCGCCTCCCATTTTCCCTTCCCTTGACATAAAAGAATCCTGAACTCTGTACTTTCTGTACCTTCTTAAAATGAATTAGGGCTTCTAGCTTCTCGGTTGGCACCTTCTCAATCAATAAACCTTTCCTTACTCCAAATCCTGACATTTTGAGTTTGGGTCTTTCCAAGCACTGAGCACATGGACTTGGATCAGGAATATCTTTTCTCTCTGCTACCCCACTCCCAAGTCTGACAGCCCTGAATGGTCTCAGGGTGAACCTAAGACTTTGACCATCTGAAATGGAATACAAATAACATATGCACTTCAAATTAAATGAGAATATAAAGTGAGTCCCAGACCATAAACAGAAAGGCAGTGGGACAGCCCACAACATGGGAAATTGATGGAGGTCTGCAAGGAGCTCACCTGGAGGGAGTGGAGGATAAAGATTAAGGTACAAGCTCTACCAGCTGCCACGTACGATTAGTATTTCCTTATGCCAAGTTACTTAGCCACTTATGCTCCATTTTTCACATCCACACAAGTATAATATTACCTCTGGGCTATTCTAGTAAGCAAATAACAAAATTAGCACTCATATTGTGCTAGGCACTGTGCTATTACATATATTTCATCTTTTAATCCTCATAGTATCTATATCCCATTTTACAGATGGAAAAAATGACATAATGGCTGTGAAGGCACTTTTTAATGTTGCAATATATTGTATTTGACTGAGATATTGACTTAGAACAATATAAGATGAAGCCAAGAAAAATAGCCATGTAGTGAATATGTTACAAGAAAAATAAGAAGAATGCAGCAAACAGAGCCAGGGATGGAGTCAGAAGGTCCTGAGAGGTAGGGAAGTTCTAGACATTTTGGAGCAAACTGAAACTCAGGAGAAAAAACTGGGAGTCATGTGGAAAAGGCATGCATGTAGTGTTGTGTTGAAGAACACAGCTGTGGGTTCAGGCTTCCTATATATAAATCTTATTTTGGCCAATTATTAGGTGCCTCCTGGCACTTAATCTTATGGAGATAATGACAAAACCTACCTCATTGGATTATAATAAAAGCATAATATGCAAATCGGCCAAAGGGCCAAATGGCCAAACATCAGAACGATCATCTGATGACCTTCCGGACAACCTTTCAGATGAAGCCAGGGCTGTGAGGGTCTACCCTTGCACGAATTTCGTGCATCGGGCCTCTGTTTAAAGATAAAACACTTAACAGAATGTGTGGTATTTGGTAAGTGCTAGTTATTACTAATGACTTATCACTTGTGAATCTACAGAACTTTCCACACAGCAGGGAAGATCAAAAGTCACAGCACCAGCAAGTCATTTCATGTGTAACTAAAACAGGAATGTAGGGTTATGATATTTTTGAGAATCCAAAGCGTATAGCAGTTGGACACATGCGTAGGTCAGAGTTCGTGGAACGTTGGATGAGATAGTCACAGACAGTTGCAGGTGGCCCCACAAGTGATCTCAGGCTAAGAGAAAGTCCAGGGGAAGGAAAATGGAAAATCTGCAGTTTCCTTTCTTTTCTGTTCTCTCACACACACACACACACACACACACACACACACACAAACACTCACAGAATATGTATTACACACGTAGACTCTCTCTTTTTATGGGTGAACAGATTTGCTTCCTGCCTCCTCCCCTGGCCCATCTTCACATTCTAGACCAGCGGTTCTCAACCTGTGGGTCTCGACCCCTTTGGGGGGGTCGAACGACCCTTTCACAGGGGTCACCTAAGACCATCAGAAAACACATATATAGTTACATGTTGTTTTTGTGATTAATCACTATGCTTTAATTATGTTCAATTTGTAACAATGAAAATACATCCTGCATATCAGATATTTACATTACGATTCATAACAGCAGCAAAATTACAGTTATGAAGTAGCAATGAAAATAATTTTATGGTTGGGGGTCACCACAACATGAGGAACTGTATTAAAGGGTCACGGCATTAGGAAGGTTGAGAACCACTATTCTAGACAGTGTTCTAAACTTCAACTTTACCCCAGAACATGCCTGGATCCTTGCCTTGCAACCCTGGCAAAGCATAAGGTCCCAAGCAGCTAACAAACATCAGATAAGGCCACTTTATTTGTGGACATGAGGTCAATAATCATTGGATGCAATGGTGCAGAACACTGGATGGGAACCATCTTTCTAGCAGGTAGGGTTTAATTAAACTAATTCTTAAAGCAAAGCTTAGTATGTATCTGGTGGCTCAAAGCTAGCTCTCTCTGCTTTCCATTTCAGACCAAGGATAAAGGCAATAAGGATTTGAATATTTCTTGAAGATTAACTTTACCAGTGTAGTTATTTTTGTTACTCCCTAGTTGTTTTTTCTATAGTGCTTCACAATAAATCCTTAAAAAAAAGAGCAGTGTGGTTATTTTAAACATAGAAAGAAAGAAAGAATGAGAGAGGGAAAGTGGTGCATTTTTATCTACTCCACACACTGTTTATTCCTAAAAGGATTTCCTTAGAAAACACCCAACTTCACAAACCAGGGAGTGGCAGGCGGCCACTGAAGACTTAACCTTACCTGGGCAAGAAAGTGCAGGTGGATGTGAGGTGCAAGGGAGAAACTTCTCTGGGTTTTAACAAGGAAGTTGGAGTTGGCTAAACGTTCTCTGGCCAGAGCTCAAGCTATACACCATATTGGACTGTCTCTATTTTTCCTGCCTTTTTGTGTTTGTTTGTTTGTTTGTTTGTTTAACTTCCAGATGGACAGGCACTGAAGTCTTGAGGAATTAGCTGCTCTTCACGCCAGGTCTGTTAGGTTGACGCCCTACAGGCAGCTGCAATCTGCTTCTCTATCACTCTTCCCTGATGCCTTCTTCAAAAACTCTTGCCGTCATTGCCTCTAGTGGACCTCTTACATTTCAGCGGGAGCTTCACTTAAGGAAAAAACCATCACTTTCCATGAACTTCAGACTTTGTTTTCCCGGTATGGGCTTTTCTACCTGCCCTGGCTGAACAACCTGTAGGTGACAGAAAGACTTCATTTTCCCTCCCACTGAGTTAAGTCATTAGAGGCAACTTCAAATTTTGAAAAACTCTGGTTCCTTCCAATTTTTGCAATGATTTATTTTTCTCAGGGTCCTGAGTAAAATCATTTTCTGTGCTCACTCAAGTTATACGAATTCAAAAATGTTTCCTCTGGTTTCATAGTTTTAAAACTCTATTGGAGTAAACATACACCTCCAAGAACTGGCAAGTCTCAAATATTCAGAGCAATGTCTACTTCCAGTCAGGGGAGAGCCCAGAGCCAGATCTTCACCTCTCGGACTTCCCCACGGAGACCCAGAGGCTGCCATTATTCCCAACATGAGCTGTGACTCAGTCCCATTTGTGAGCCAGGCAAGGCTCAAGTAAGGACTTCCTGTAAAAGGAGCACAGGGTTGGGAGCTCCTGGGGGTGAGCTCTCTTGGTGATTATAGACTGAGGACCGTCTGCAGAGAGAGAGCCCTGAGGCTCTCTGGGGGCGGAGGATGCGAAGTTTGGAAGGGTTCCTTTCATGTAGATGAAGTCCTTTTGGATTTTACTGTTTTGATGTAGAAACACTGTGATGCGAGATTTTTTAAAATACAGCTTATTAAATATTCATTTTTTTTAACAGAAGTATTATTCCTTCTGCATCCTGCTGTTAAAGATAAACTGAGGCACATTATAATGTTCATCCACTGGAATCAGGCAGCTCCAAACTGCAAGTGGTAGGAGTGCTCCACTGACAGAGGCTGGGAAGTAAGGCAGAGGTTTTTAATAGAGAAGACCTGGAACCAACGCAAGGACATCACTTGGTTGGCCATAGCTAAAGCAATTGCCTCATTTTGGAAAGCCCAGTTGGCTGTTTGGGATTGGATGTTCTTACGTGCACTGACTCTGGCTTAGGTTTTGGTTTGCTTATCACATCTACAAAGGCAACAGAGTCTCCTCAGCCCATTGGCCTCATTGCTCCATTACTTGAACATGGCTTAGAGATGATCTGAATCTCAGGATGCTTGTTATGCTTACTTTTTAGTAATTAGACCAAAAAATCTATTTTAAAATGGTAGCATGAAATTAGATCTATACAAATCCCTTGCTCTGCTCTTGGAATTCCCACCCAAGGTAAATCAAGAGGCACCAAGCCTGTGTGGAACAGGACCAGCGATGACGGGGAAGGGAAGACAGCGGAGGCAGTTTGGGGCAGGTCCGTCCACCTGCACTGTCCTTTGCTAACCCATCTGACAGAGAAGAATGTTTCCACTTCACCTGTAACTTTCATGCCACCTCTGACTCCTGCTTCTTTTCCCACAGCTCTGACCATTTCTTCTCAGTCTTCAGTAATGATTCCTCATCTTTTTCTCAGAACACAGACATAGATGTCTCATGTTGCTTCTTTCTCACTCTGTAGACTTCCCACGGCAATCTTAAACACCTCAACGATTATTTTATCACATACATACCTGGAACATCCAATTCTACATTTCTCACTCAACTTTCTATCCAGACTTATATTTCTAATTTATACTAAACATTCCCCCTCAATCACTTAAAAGAACTTTAACTCAATGTGTCCAAACTAAAGTCCCAGTAACATATTTCTTATTTTATGTCATTAGTATTTGCTAAAGGATCCCCAAAGCATGTGGGTTCTTGACCTCTTTTGGCTCTTCTTTCCCCCTTCAATCTCTAGAATTCTCAAATCTAAGTCTTCGTCTTTGTTCCTGCTGCTATGGTGTAAGTTTTTATTTTCATTATATCTCATTCAGTGAGTTCTATGATGTAAAACAAAATTTTTTTTTGTTTAAAAATAACTATTGGCTTTACCCTCATTACAAGAGTAATGGAAACAAATTGTTGACTTTTTAGAAAGCAAAGATTAAAAGTGAAACAGAAAAACCTCTTAAAATTCCACCACACAGAGGCAACTACTAACTGTTTTGATGTTTATATACCACAAGCTGGTCCTTCAGGTTGGTATTCTCCCAGAAGCTGCCTCTGAGAAAAGGATTTGAGTAGGAATATTTCATTTGGGAGGTAATTCCAGAAAGTACCAACCTAAGAGTAGGAATGTGAGCCAGGGAAAGAAAGAAAACCAAAGGGGTGCATTCGGTAGCAAATTACTGTCGTGGGCATTGGGGCTCAGTTCCACTGGAGATATGCGGGAGGCTGTATTAGAACACATTTCAGTTGTTTCGCTCAAGGGCAGCGGTTCTCAACCTGTGGGCCGCGACCCCTTTGGGGGTCAAACGACCCTTTCACAGGGGTCGCCTAAGACCATCCGAAAACACATATATAATTGCATATTGTTTTTGTGATTAATCACTATGCTTTAATTATGTTCAATTTGTAATAATGAAAATACAACCTGCATATCAGATATTTACATTACGATTCATAACAGTAGCAAAATTACAGTTAGTTATGAAGTAGCAACGAAAATAATTTTATGGTTGGGGGTCACCACAACATGAGGAACTGTATTAAAGGCTCGCGGCATTAGGAAGGTTGAGAACCACTGCACAAGGGGCAAGAAAGCTGGGTCACTTATCCACCAGTTCATTTGGGCATCTTTGGCTGAGGGCTGCTTCCTGGAAGTTACTTTCCCGGTACTTTTTACCTGCTCAGTATGTGGGTCAAGCACACTCTTGTAGCCCAAGAAGGCTCTGGCTGATTGCAGATGCTTTCATAGGAAGACATCAGCATGTAGGGAAGGGAGAAGCAGTAGGAAAGGGGCAGGACATAAACAGCACCTGCTGAAACTCCTCTGCTTAAAATCCTTTGGTGGTTTTCCATCAATCTCCGATTTATTCAACCTCCTTTTAGCTTACAAACTCTTTTCTCAATCTTTCCTTGGGCTATTATCTTCTACCACTGAATCCCAGACAACGATATGCAGACTTTGTCCCACTCTCTCACAGCTTCACTCACTTGTTTGTGCAGTTGCTCCAACCTGGTACCCTTCCTCATTAGGGCCTAACAAACATATCTTCTCCTTCAAAACTCATTTCATAATATATTTATTTGTGTGTGTGTGTGTGTGTGTGTATTTCATTCTAATATTCTTTTGTTTTTAAAACACATATGTATGCATAATTACAAAATTGATAACGTCTTAAATTTAAATAAAAGAAATGAAGGACAAAAAATGCACTGAAACTCCACTTGCAGAGATATCTTTAATATTTTGGCAAATATCCTACCAGACAGTCATCTGTTTCTTCACAAACACAGAGATATATATAATCACAATTTTATATAAATAGGATCACTCTCCCCTATACTACTTTTGTGACCTACATTTTTTAAAATCAATATGTCACACCCATCTTTTCAAGCCAGTAAATGGAGAGCCATACCTTCATATGCAATGGGTTGGATGTGTCTGATTGTAAATACGTACTCTATTTATCTAAGCTTCTATCTGTGGGTCATTCAAGTTGTTTTCAATACTTTACTCTGATAAGCAACCCAGTAATGGCTATACCCCATAGGGTAAGTGCTTATTTATTTATCTGTTTCCCCTATTGGCCTACAGCTTCTCCAGGGCAGTGATTACATGTCCACCTTTTTTCTCAGAAGACAGCTCTTCCTCTTTTACCTAGCTTTGTGTCTCTGAAAAATTTTTTTATATCAGGCAAAAAGTAGGCATTCATAATCCGTTAATGCATATTCCTTGTCTTCTTTTACCCAATTAAATTAAGAAAAGCCTCACAACACTTTAAGTGGGTTTAAACACTTGGATCATGATTCACATTAAGAAATGCATTTTTTATCATGAATAAGAACATACTTTTATATAAACAAAATTTTACAGAATAGAACTCTTAAAGTATGCAATATATTCTGATATTGTATGTTCTATTTCATTTTAAATATACCTTTTAAATGAATATGCTATTATATTTATTTCTTCGAACCCTGATGTAGCCCTCTAAATTGATTTCATGAGTTGCGAATGGGTTGCGACTCACAGTGTGTAAAAGACTTGTGTAGGGCACCAGGACTGCTAGGGCACAGTAGTCATGTTGCTGTTGTTTTGGCTTTGCAGCTTCAGCATAAGCATCCAACTCTGAAATAATATTTTCTTTTCCTTACCACCCAAAGCATTGCACTTTAAACACCAAACTCCTCCATCACCACTACCACTACACAACCACCTACACATTCATTCTCAACCACAGAACTAGCTTTCAGCAATAAACTTTTAAGGGATTATACTAGTACATATATGCTAATTAAAATAATGGCATTATGTGTTTACACACACACACACACACACACACACACACACACACATACACACACACTCAGTGGTCCAGGAGGCAAGGCAAACTGAAGCACAGGAAATAGAAACCCTATCTATGAAGTGGATACAATCTAATGGAAGAAAAAGGACAAACTAACTTCAGATAGCTTGAAACCCTAGATCCAGTGCTGGGGGTATGACTTGTGCTGATGTCGGAGATGTCTGGTCAGGGTTCCAATGACCTACATAAGCAGTTTCTCTCACCCAGCCCAAAGGAGTCATTGCCTAGGTCCAGTTTTCCTTCACTATTAAGAATCCATTAATGCATAATCTCACCTCCACCTCCTCCCCTGCAGCATAGGAAAACTCATCTTCTATCAGTTCCTCTCTAGGAGGGGCCAAGGGGTCTCCACAGGATACCTCTTTCCCTCACTGACTAGGTAAAGCTGTGATGGATGGGATTTTCCCTCCCTCCCCCCTCCCCAATTAGCAACTTCCCTACTGTCCTTTCTCACCATAACCTATCCATCAGAAATTATTTTTCAGGAGAGGAATTTGAAAGAGTTGTAAGAGTGACAAGCACATTTCTTTTTTGGCCCTTTCCTTTAGCTTCATTTTTTAATGATAGCCGTGATATAGGGGTTACAGATGAGTTTATCTTTTTTGTTGGTGTTATTCTATCAGATAACAGCACCAAACAAGATCTCATATACCCCTTTTATATCCTGGGAACCTATAGGTTCTCAAAAAAGAGCCAGAATTCAGATCTTTGGTGCCAGCAGAAGCTGTAAAACTTTGAGAGGATAAAAAAAATATATATATCTTTATATAATAAAAGCATAGTATGCAAATTGTCCCCTCGACCCGGGGAAAGGGAGAGAGGTCCCCACTAGCAGCGGCAGTGGCAGTGGCAGTGGCAGCAACAGCAGCAGGCAGCCACGGGAAGGGAGGGAGTACCTGGCCAGCAGCCGGCAGCTGCTACGGATCATACTCATGTACAAATTTCATGCACCGGGCCTTATATACTAGAGGCCTAGTGCATGAATTTGGACACAGGTGGGGTCCCTAGGCCTGGCCAGTGATCAGGGCCAATCAGGCCCATCTCACCCAGCCCCAATCTGGGCCAGGCCAATGGAGGCCTGCCAGCCAGCGGGGGACCCCAAAGAGGGACTGTGGGAGGTTGGCCAGCTGCGGGGAAGGACGCGGAGGTTGGCTGGCCATGGGAAGTTGGCTGGCCAGCCAGGGGGAGGGACTGGCCAGGGGAGGGACCATGGGAGGTTGGCCGGCCGTGGGAGGTTGGCTGTGGGAGCTCACTGACCACCAGGGGGCAGCTCCTGCATTAAGCATCTGCCCTTTAGTGGTCAGTGCACATCATAACAACTGGCCAACTGGTCGACTGGTCATTCTGGTTGTTCCGGCCATTCCAGTTGTTCAGTCATAATGGTCACTTAGGCTTTTATATATAGACTAGAGGCCTGGTGCAAGAAATTTGTGCACTCGGGGTTGGGGGAGTTCCCTCAGCCCTGCCTGCAACCTCTCACAGTCTGGGAACTCTCGGGGGATGTCCAGCTGATGGCTCAGGCCCTCTCCCCACAGGGAACAGGCCTAAGCCATCAGTTGGACATCGTTAGCACTGCTGTGGAGGTGGGAGAGGCTTCCACTACCACTGCTGCGCTTGCCAGCTGTGAGCCCGGCTTCTGGCTGAGCCGCGCTCCCCCTGTGGGAAAGCACTGACCACCAGGGGGCAGCTCAGGCCAAATTGGCTCTCCGACATCCCCGAGGGATCCTGGAATGCGAGAAGGTGCAGACCAGGCCAAGGGATCCCAAAGGCGCACGATCAGGGCTGGGGAGGAACTGTGGGAGGGCTCCAGGGCATGTCCAGCATGTCTCGCTCAGTCCCTATTGGCTGGACCCCAGCAGAAAGCTAACCTACCAGTCGGAGTGGCTGCCACCCTGGTGGTCAGTGCACAACATAGCAACTGGTCGACTGTCCCCTGGTGGTCAGTGTACGGCATAGCAAGCAGTCGAACAACCTTAGCATATCATTAGCATATTATGCTTTAATTGGTTGAATGGACGACCAGATGACCGGACACTTAGCATTTTAGGTTTTTATTATATAGGATAGCCCATTATAGGAACTTTTTTAAAACTTGTTTTTATTTTAAAAAATTTGCTGACTTATGTATTCTCTGGTTTTGTTTTTCCAATTTTAATCAGGCACATTGCTGATACGCATGCATAAATTGATCTTTTAATGTAATCAATTGATAATTGAATGTCTGCTGTGCTCCTTGAAGCTGTAGGGCATAATTTAGATTCTGTGAGGAATACAAAGGAGTGATGAGTGTGTTCCTGGCCCTCAAGAAAAATAAAAAATGGTTCTGTGAGAAGTTTAGGGTATATGTATATGTAAAAAAAAAAATATGTGGCACTTAAAGCTAAAGGCAAATTAAGTAATTTTAAAAATAAATTTTTGGCTCTGGTCAGGTAGCTCAGTTGGTTAGAGCATCATCAGGATGAGCCAAGGTTGCTGGTTCAATCCCCATTCAGGGCACATACAAGAAGCAACCAATGAATGCATTAGTTATGTGCAACAACAAGTAAGTGTTTCTCTCTCTTTCCCCCTTCCTCTCTCTCTCTCTAAATAAATCAATAAAACTTTTAAAAATAATTTCTCTAGGAGTTCAAATCAGCTATTATAAGTAAATGTGGGCTCTATCTGGGGAGATAAAATTTGAGGTGAATCTGAAAGATGGTTAGCATTTAAACAGTCAGTGGCCTGGAGCATACATATACTGGACAGATCACTATAAGCAAAATAGCAAAGAGGAAATATGGTGGGGCTTGGGAGAATAGTGAGTAAATCCCTCAGGCAGCATCAGGTCCTATAACTACCTTGAAGGTCAAGTTGGGGGCTGGGCTGTGCAATCTGTTTGAGGCCTAATAATGCTGAATACTTAGGTTATAAAGACATAAATAAACCCTTTGAATTTTCTGTCTGTCATCTTGTTCCCTATTTTTGATGAATTTTTGAATGCTATCTCTAACCATACATTTCTAAAAGCTCTCCAGATAGCAATCCATGTTCAGTTGGCTCAGCACAGAGCATTCACTGGAATCTACAGCTAATGAGGGATTGGAGAGGGAACGTGAGCTGTGATTGACTGGTGGTCACGTGCAGGTTCACTTGATACTGCTTCAGGGACCGCGGTGTTGTTTTTAAATCCCTCAGCTTTTCCCTGATAAATTTGTTACACTACTTATAATATGCAGCCTATAGTCTGATTATCAGAATGTTTATCTCTTGCATGCAGAAGGCAGCATAATATAAAGGAAAGCACATCAGCGTAGGAACTGAACAGACCTAGGCCCTTTGCAGTTCACTCCCTATGCAACCTTGGGCAAGTCACTTACCCCTCCCAGAGCCAAATAATCTCATCCATAAAATGTGGGTAATACTCTCCATCTCTCAGTGACAGTGATAATCAATTTAAGGAAAATATATACAAAAGGACTTTGCAAGCTCTAAATGACTGTGTAAATGTATGCTGTTTTTGCCTCATCCATCACTACCATGCTAGTTTGTTAAACTGCTAATTGATGATGTTACAGAAATTCATCATTAACTTTTTTTTCCCATCAAGCGCTAGAGCAGCGAGTCTGAACTTTATGTGGCTATAAATATAACTAAAAATAATAATAAGAAGAAAAATAAGAATTATGACAGCTACTACTTACTAGTATTAATGCTAACTGTATGGGCAGGCACTGTTATAAAACTTCCACAAGTATTATAGCATCAGTTCTGGTAATTCCATTCGGTAGGTACTACTGTTATCTCCACTTTACAGATGGGGAAAGTGAGCCTCAGAAAAGCTGGGTAATTTGTCCAGCAAATAAAAAAGCTGGGATTCCAACCCAGGCATCTGTTTCTGAAGTCTGGGTTCTAAACCACATCCTCTTCCCTAAGTAACAGAGACACTCAAATGTCATAGTTTCCCTAAAGGTCTGTGGATTACACATTTAAAACTCCCATTTTGGCCTTAACCAGCTTGGCTCAGTGGATAGAGCGTCGGCCTGTGGACTGAAGGGTCCCAGGTTCGATTCCGGTCAAGGGCATGTACCTTGGTTGCGGGCACATACCCAGTAGGAGATGTGCAGGAGGCAGCTGATCGATGTTTCTCTCTCATCGATGATTCTAACTCTCTATCCCTCTCCCTTCCTCTCCGTAAAAAATCAATAAAATATTTTAAAAAAATAAATAAAACTCCCATTTTGGAGGAAAACAATAATCCGACATTTAGCATTGTTTACATAATGTCCCTCTGCCCAGACCTTAAAAGTGACTATTGTTTGGATGAATGTCCTCCAACTTCAGAAATGAAAGAGCCTCCTCCAGAGCTGGCAGCTGAGCTCTCAGAAAGGAGATTTAATGCGCTGCCATAACCGGCAGGGAGACCCTGCTGTGGAAAGAGCTACACACGGAATAAATGTACACTGTTGCTCAAAACGGCCATCATCGCAGACAGCAATTTTCAGTCTGCAAACACTCCTTCAGAATGTTCTTCCACAAAGAAGATGCGTTAGAAGGCAGATGGGCAAGACTGCAGACCTGAGGTCAGTGCCCTAGCCTAGAGGATCCTGGAGGCTTCTGGAAGGTGCCTGTGGGGGTCCAAGCCAGAGTACTAGTAGGGATTCTGAGATCTTCACTTCCATTCCATAGGATTTTACTAGTAGATTGCCTGTGCTTTGTGCTTATGTAGATTTTATGGAATGCAAATTGTGTGGATTTTACAGAATTCATCAGCATACAATTCCTCCATACAGCCATTATGGAAGAATTACTACACTCCACAGTGCGGGCTTCCTACCTTGACAACATCCCCCAGGTAACATTACAAACATGTCATCTGTAAAATCAAATGACATTTGTTTTAAACTTCCTTTCTTATTCTCACTTTTTCCCCCATAAAAAATAGAGTACATTTCATAGTTTGGAAAAGGGATGTATAATATCTGGACTTGAGCAATACAAGTGTGTGGGAAGGAGAGAGAGAGATTGTATATATACTAGAGGCCCGATGCACGGATTCATGCATCTATGGGGGTCCCTAGGCCTGGCCTGCAGGGATTGGGCCAAAACCGGCTCTCCAACATCCCCTGAGGGGTCCTGGATTGTGAGAGGACACAGGCCAGGCCAAGAAACCCCACTGGTTCATGGTCAGGGCCAGGGAGGGACCATGGGAGGGCTCCAGGGTGTGTTGGTCTGTCTTGCCCAGTCCCAATCGGCTGAACCCCAGCAGCAAGATAACCTACCAGTTGGAGCATCTGCCCCCTGGTGGTCAGTGTGCATCATAGCAATTGGTCGAACGATCGATACTTAGCATATCAGGCTTTTATTATATAGGATATATATATATATATATATATATATATATATATATATAATATATATATATATATTAATTAGAGATTCAGTGCACAAAATTCGTGCACAGGGGGAGGGGTCCCTCAGCACAGCCTCCACCCTCTCCAATCCAGGACCCCTTGGGGGATGTCCAACTGCCTTTCGCAATCCAGGATCGCTGGCTCCTAACTGCTCACTTGCCTGCCTGCCTGATCGCCCCTAACCCCTCTCCCTGCCTGCCTGATCGCCCCTAACTGCTCCCCTGCTGGCCTGATCACCCCTAACTGCCTCTGCTTTGCCCTGCATCTGGGATTCAGGATTCCCTCCTCTGGACGGTTGCAGGCACCTGGGACCTGGGCTTCCCTCCCTCTGGCCGGCCACAGGCATACAGGACGCAGGCCAGCTTCACCCAAGCCTGCAGCAGCTGCAGGCACCCGGGACCGCAGGGCGGGTGGCTTGTCCCTCTCCCAGGCCGCAGCCTGACTGGTCCCCATTCCTCTCTCACAAGCTCATTTGTGCCTGGCTGGTCCCCCTTCCTCTCTCCCCAGTGTTGAGTGTCTGAGCTGTTATGGTGTGACGGCGTGAGGGCATGATGACCATTTGCATATTAGCTCTTTATTATATAGGATACTCAGCAAGCCTGAGGGTGGGGAAAGCTACCTCTTCATCATCACCATCATTATCATCACCATCTTTAACATTTTCAGATAATTATATAATTTCATCCTTACCATAACTTTATCAAGGATATATTATTATTTTTTTTCATTCTGAAAAAACTAAATCGCAGAGACTCTAACTATCTTGTCTAAAGCTAGTTATTAAGAATGTTTGAGGCCAGGCATTCTGGCTCCAAGGCTACTATACTCTCAAAATCAACTTACTGTTTCTAAACACGTATTTACTAATTATTCTGAGCATGTAAAATGGAGGAGGAAAGAAATAAGCCCTTACAACATTAGCTTAATGACATCATTTTATCCTTATTTTGATTCGTGTTTCATTGTTTAATTTTTAGAAATAAAAAGGAAGAGGTTAAGGAATGTGCCCAAGGTCACTCTGTAAGTAAGTAATGGAGCCAGCATTCTGGGACATTGATACCAACAGGAGCACAGAGATGGATGCTAATAGAAGGAGCCTCTCAATGCCTCTTTGCTACCCCCTATACCCCTACCCTTTTTTAGTAACATGTGGACATTCTCCTTGGAGAGGACTAAGATACAGGCAGCTGTGACACACATCTGGCATGATTCTGTATGTCCCTCTGTCACCTTCCCTTGTTTATATTGCAACTTTAAATTTTCTTCTGAACTTGGACTTGCTCGGGCTTCCTATGTCACCTTCCCTGCCAACCTGGTCCTCAGAATTGCTAGCCCAGTTTGTCCTCCACTCACTTGCCAGCTTCCAGATAGATACCCATGCTCACCCTGCCACTCAGGCTCCAGTGCAGCCCCTGGCCACTGCTCCTCTCTCTCACTCCCCTCTCAAATGCCAGGGCAGAGGCAGAGAACCTGGGGTCTGAAAGCTTCCCCTCAGAATCTCACGGTGTAACCAGGAATTCAAAACATATTTGTGAAACTGTTAACAATAGCAAGACAGCCTATAAGCAAAGAGCATGTATAAAAACTAAACCAAGAGGTAGAAAATTCAATGGAATTCAGCATAAATCTGGGCTATTTTCTAAGAGTGCTGGTGACAGTAGAGCTTTGCTCTGGCTGACAGCGTCCCAAGGCTATGCAATCTCCCCAGTGGCCAGTTTTAACTTTCAATGAAGATCAGCCAACTAACTACCAATGAAAAAGAGTTATGCTTTTAGCAGGTGGTTCTGCAAAACAAGCCTGCAGAGGGCTTGGCCCCTGGCTGGGCAGAGTGCTTCCCTGTGGTCTGTGGAGGGCGGACAGTAGCGTTTGTACAGCTGCAGATTTCATGATACCTTTAGAACTGCAACCTAGCCATGCCACCACCCTCCTTCCTTTTCTTACCCCACAATCATTACCCTAAAAAGAATCTTCACTTTGGAAAGTGACCCTGCTGAGCTGAAGCTTGTAGTTTTGAAAGCTCCCTAAGGCTTCATTTTGAAAAGTCATCGTAGACTTTAGATTGACTTCTCTTGAAGGCAGCTTAAACCTTGTTCATTTGGGAGCACAAAAGAGAAGGTTTAGGAATCCCAAGGCTTCAATTGCCAGCTGCCTCATTTTTCTGCTCACAATTTTTTCTCCTCTCCCGCAAGATTAAGATGACTGAAACCATTTCTTTCCCTTTAGATATCATTGTAACATTCAAATTTTCCATTACTGTCAATTTCTTGAAACTTGTCTTATTAGCATTTTCAGAACAGTTGAAAAAAAAAAACACCTTTCATCAAGAAAACAAATGTGCATGATCTCTAAATGCAAGTAAGTTGTCACGGGATTTCATTAACACAGTTTTGTTCTTTCTTGTCTTTATTTCTGCTTTCTCAGTTCCTCTTTTATATCTTAGAGCCTGGGAACCATACCGAGTCTCTTTAATTTGAAGAGTTGAAAAGCAGTGGCCTAGATTACAAAGCAAAGTGCCTTGGTCACAAAGTATACAAAGGGATTGTGGGCTGTTAGATCACACTCCACAGAACTTCTCGGAATAAAGGGAGAAATGCCAAAAGCTCAATCAAAGTAAAATAAGTAACATAGAGGAAATCAACCCATGACTCCAGGGTTTTCTGCAAGCTCCACATGTTTTTCATGTTTTTAAAATCAAGGAAGCAGAGCAGGTTAGTGAGCAAACCTGAGGAGTCTTGGGTCTCCTTATCACCAATACAACTAGCAGGTGAGAGCTCCCTGGTGTTCTATCTCAGTGATAATGACCTAATCAAGTCTATTTCTCTGAACCTGAAAGCACTTTTGCAAATGCACATGGATTCATATTTAGTAGCTAATTATCTCCTGAGTTGAGATCATCTTTTCAAAGAGAAAAAAAAAAGTCTCCCAGGAGCAGCAGTGTTTTGTTTTGTTTTGTTTTGTTTTGTTTTTAGCATTTCCTGGAAACCATGACATGGACTTACTTGGAAGCTGTGTTGGCAAACTGAGCATGCAGTTGTGAAGCCATGACCCACGTGTCCTGGGTTCAAAGGCCTAGAGTAAGGGCTGACATGCAAATTAATACACAAGATAAGAAATATAAATTTGGAAATTATGGGGGAAGCCAGATGTGAACTTAGTTCAAGTGACTAAGCTTCGCTGAATCTCTGCTCCCATCTCCTTTTTATTTACTAGAATACACAACTGCCTTTTAGGAATGCAAACAGGCATATCAAAGGTAATGTTTAGTAAACAATAAAAGGATTATCAGGTTAGGGGGGTTGCCTTCGGCCATTCAGTCAGCAACAGGTAATAACAGGAAGATATTCAGCCTTCTGAATACCAAAGCCCTATTCAGCCTTCTGACCGGACTTCTCAAATTTGTATTACTTACTGTTGATCTTTGCTTCCAGCATGCAGTCTCTCCTGGGAACCGAGATGTGAGGTAGGAACAGTGGTCTTATATGTGGAAGGAGGCAGAAAGAAGGCGTGCAGACTGAACAGCTTTCGGAGCAGAAATTCAGGGTTGGCAAAACCCAGAGGTGTGTGCTCCTTATCTCCTATGTGATTTTGTACAACTCCATTTATTGGAAATCGTACAGTACTCATGACATGTGGAAGGTTTTGCTGTTCTATCAGGGGAACCAGAATTTCAATTGTCAATCCTTGGCCAAACCCTCACTCTCAGAGAGAGGGCAAAACCCAGAGTGGGCATCATTTAAATCAGAGAAGGGCGACTTTCTGGCAGAGCTTTCCAAACATGGAGAAAATGAAGTTGAAGAGGGTGTCTGATCTTAGGCCTCCATCATTTCAGAAATGCTTTATTTACAAACACCCGTTTCTATTGTTGCTTATATTATCTCTGTTAAGCAACATCTTTTCTTTTACCTTTGATTTTAAGTGAAATCCCCTTTGAAGTTTTATTTTGTTTCACAGAAGAAATTAGTTTCTCTGACAAGGTTTTTTAAAAAAATCATCTTCTAAAATCCATCATAGGCTTTAAAATTTTCTCCCTTATTAAATCAACAAATACTCAGTGAGTTCCTACTGTGCTATGCTCCAGGCATGGTTCCAGGAGCGGGGGAGTCATTAGTTAATCAAATGAACCAAATCTCTGCCTTCAGGGAGCTTCTATCCAAGGACAAGCACAAAACAAATGAATCATGAAATTATATGGTGCATTAGGAGGTGAAAAATGGAACCTGGAGGAGGGAGTTGGAAGAGAAGGGGCTTCACTTCAAATAGTGTGATGTTGGGGCAGCCTCGCTCTAATGGTGATGTATGAAGAGGAGAGAGCATGCAGGTGTAGGGGCTGGGGTCTGGGGGTCGGGGCGAGGAAATGCTGGGAATTGATCTAAGCAGAGGGAACAGGGAAAGTAAAGCACCTAAGAAGAGTTAATGCCTGTAGCCTGCAGCAAAACGGAGGGCCATGAGCAAGAGAATTAAGTAGCAACCAGGTCATGGGATTTTGTAGATCATTGTAAAGGCATTGACTTTTACTTGAAGTGGGATAGGAATTCTTGGAGAGTTTTAATCAGCGGAGAAAAACGACCTTACTTTTTTCCTTTTTATTGTTTAAAGTATTACATATATCTACTTTTTCCCCAATTGACCCCCCCCCCAGCCACTCCTGCCCCCCAGGACAAACCACTACCAACCCAGTGTCTGTCCATTAGTTATGGTAATATGCATGCATACAAGTCCTTTGGTTGCTCTCTAACCACCCCTCCCCAACCTTCTCTCTGAGTTTGGATGGTCTGTTCAGTGTTACCTTGTCTATGCATCTATTTTTATTCATCAGTTTATGTTGTTCGTTATATTCCACATATGAGTGAGATCATGTGATATTTATCTTTCTCCGACGGCTTATTTCACTTAGCATAATGCTCTCCAGTTCCATCCATGCTATCGCAAATGGTTAAAGTTCCTTCTTTTTTATAGGGGGGTAGTATTTCACTGTGTAGATGTACCACAGTTTTCTAATGCACTCATCTACTGATGGGCACTTAGGCTGTTTCCAAATCTTAGCTATTGTAAATTGTGCTGCTATGAACATAGGGGTGCATATATCCTTTCTGATTGGTGTTTCTGGTTTCTTGGGATATATTCCTAGAAGTGGGATCACTGGGTCAAATGGGAGTTCCATTTTTAACTTTTTGAGGAAACTCCATACTGTTCTCCACAGTGGCTGCACCAGTCTGTCTGCATTCCCACCAGCAGTGCAAGAGAGTTCCTTTTTCTCCGCATCCTCACCAGCACTAGTCGTTTGTTGATTTGTTGATGATGGCCATTCTGACAGGTGTGAGATGGTACCTCATTGTTGTTTTGATTTGCATCTCTTGGATGATTAGTGACTTTGAGCATGTTTTCATATGTCTCTGGGCCTTCTGTATGTTCTCTTTTGAAAAGTGTCTATTAAGATCCTTTGCCCATTTTTTGATTGGATTGTTTATCTTCATTTTGTTAAGTTGTATGAGTTCCCTGTAAATTTTGAAGATAAAACCCTTATCTGAGATAGCATTGGCAAATATGTTCTCTCATTCAGTGGGCTTTCTTATTTTATTGATGGTTACTTTTGCTATACAGAAGCTTTTATTTTTATGTAGTCCCATTTGTTTATTTTGTCCTCAGTTTCCATTGCCCTAGGAGCTGTATCAGTAAAGATATTGCTACGATATATGTCTGATATTTTGCTGCCTATGGATTCTTCTAAGAATTTTATGGTTTCCCATCTTACATTTAAGTTCTTTAACCATTTTGAGTTTATTTCTGTGTATGTTGTAAACTGTGTATGTATATGGTATAGTTTCTTTTTTTTTTTCATGTATCTGATCCATTTTCCCAGCACCATTTATTGAAGAGACTGTCTTGACTCCATTGTATGCTCTTGCCTCCTTTGTCAAATATTAATTGAACATACTGGCTTGGGTCAATTTCTGGGTTCTCTGTTCTATTCCATTGGTCTATATGTCTGTTCTTGTGCCAGTAACACGCAGTTTTGAGAACAGTGGCTTTGTAATATTGATTGATTTCTGGTATTGTGATCCCTCCAACTTTGTTCTTTCTTAGGATTGCTGTGGCTATTTGAGGTCTCTTTTTATTCCAGATGAATTTTTGGAGAGTTTGTTCTAGGTCTGTGAAATATGCCATTGGTATTTTAATAAGGATTGTATTAATCTATAAATTGCTTTGGGAAGTATGGACATTTTAATGATGTTGATTCTACCAATCCATGAACACAGTATGTTTTTCCATTTGTTTATGTCTTCCTCTATCTCTTTTTCCAATGTCCTGTAGTTTTTCGAGTACAGGTCTTTTATCTTCTCAGTTAAGTTTCTTCCTAGGTATCTTAATTTTTTTGATGCAATGGTAAATGGGATTGTTTATTTTAGTTTCTCCTTCTGTGAGTTCATTATCCTATATAATAATCCTATATAATAAAGAGGTAATATGAAAATTGACCGTCATGCCCTCAGAAGATGGCTGCCTACAACCAGGCCGGCAGGGGGGTTAATGAGGGCCGACCAAATGACTGAACAAACAGGCTGCGTGGGGTGACCAGGCAGGCAGGTGAGGGCAGTTAGGGGCGATCAGGCAGGCAGGCAGGTGAGAGATTAGGAGCCAGTGGTCCAGGATTATGAGAGGGATGTCTGACTGCCGGTTTAGGCCTGATCTCCGGGATTGGGGCTAAACTGGCAGTCAGACATCCCCTGAGGGGTCCCGGATTGGAGAGGGTGCAGGCTGGGCTGAAAGGACCGCCCCCCCTTCACAAATTTTGTGCACTGGGCCTCTAGTTCATGTATAAAAAAGCCATATATTTCTGGGTGTTAATTTTCTATCCTGCTACATTGCCAAATTCATTTATTAAGTCTAGTAGTTTTTGATGGGGTCTTTGGGGTTTTCTATGTACAATATCATGTCATCTGCGAATAATGACAATTTTACTTCTTTTGCAATTTGGATGCCTTTTATTTCTTCTTCTTGTCTGATTGCTATGGCTAGCACTTCCAGTACAATGTCGAACAGGAGTGGTGAAAGTGGGAATCCCTGTCTTGTTTCTGTTCTTACGGGGTTTTGCCCATTGAGTATGATGTTGGCTATAGATTTGTCACATAAGGCTTTTATTATGTTGAGGTATGATCCCTCTATTCCCACTTTGCTGAGTGTTTTTATCAAGAAAGGCTGTTGGATTTTGTCAAATGCTTGTTCTGCATCGATTGATATGATTATGTGATTTTTGTCTCTCAATTTGTTTATGTGATATATCACATTTATTGAATGGAAATATTGTACCATCCTTGAATCCCTGGAATAAATCCCACTTGGTCATGGTGTATGATCTTTCTAATGTAATGCTGAATTTGATTTACTAGAATTTTGTTGAAAATTTTATCTTCTATGTTCATCAAGTATATCGGCCTGTAATTCTTTTTCTTTGTGGTGTCTTTATCTGATTTTGGGATTAGGGTAATGGTGGCTTCATAGAAAGAGCTTGGAAGTGTGCCTTCCTCTTGCATTTTTTGGAATAGTCTAAGGAGGATAGGTTTTGGTTCTTCTTTGAATGTTTGATAGAACTCCTCTGTAAAACCGTCCAGACCAGGGCTTTTGTTTGCTAGAAGATTTTTGATTACTGCTTCAATTTCTTTGATAGTTATTGGCCTATTCAGGTTTTTTTATTCTTCCTGATTGAGTTTTGGGAGCTTGTATTTTTCTAATATGTCTATTTCCTCTAGGTTGTCCAATTTGTTGGAATAAAGTTGTTCATAGTATTTTTTCATAATCCTTTGTATTTCTGTGGAATCGGTTGTTACTTAGCTTTTTCATTTCTGATTTTGTTTATTTGGGTCCTCTCTCTTTGCTTCTTGGTGAGCCTGGCTAGAGGTTCATTGATCTTGTTTATCCTTTCAAAGAACCAGCCTTTGGTTTTATTGATCTTTTGTACTGTGTTTTGTTTTGTTTTTTGTCTCTATGTCATTTATTTATGCTCTAATCTTTATTATTTCCTTTTTTCTGCTTACACTGGACTTTTCTTGTTGCTCTCTTTCTAACTTTTTGAGTTGTAGGGTTAGAAAATTTATTACTATTTTTTCTTTTCTTTTCTTTTTGAGGTAGGCCTGTAGAGCAATGAACTTCCCTTTCAAGAATGCTTTCACTGTGTCCCATAGATTTTAGATTATTGTGTTTTCATTGTCATTTTTTTGCCATGATGCTTTTTATTTCTTCTTTAATCTTTTTGGTAACGCAAGCATTGTTTTTAATGGCATGCTATTTAGCCTCCAGGTGTTTGATTTTTATTTTATTGTTTTTATTGTAGTTGATTTCTAATTTTCTGTCATTATGATCTGAGAAGATGCTTGATCTGAATTCTATCTTCTTAAATTTGAAGAGACTTTGGCTGTGTCCCAATATGTGGTCTATCTTTGAAAATGTCCCATGTGCACTTGGGAAGAATGTATATTCTGTGGCTTTGGGGTGAAATGTTCTGAAGATGTCAATTTATTCCATCTGATCTAGTGAGTCATTTAGGATTGCTTTTTCTTTGCTGATTTTTTGTTTAGAGGATTTGTCCAGTGGTTTCAATGGGGTATTAACGTCTCCTACTATGACTGTATTGCTGTCGATCTCTCTCAGAAATATTTTTATGTATTTGGGTGCTCCTGTATTGGGTGAATATATGTTTACTAGAGTTATATCCTCTTATTGTACCTATCCCTTTAGTATTATGAACTAGAATTCCTTATCTCTTGTTATGTCCTTCACTTTGAGGTCTAATTTGTCAGATATAAGTATTGCTACCCCAGCTTTTTTTTTCTTTTCCATTCATCTGAAAATATTTTTTTCCATCCCTTCACCATCAGTCTGTGTGAGTGCTTTGTTCTGAGGTGGGTCTCTTGTAGACAGCAAATATATGGGTCATGTTTTCTTATCCATTCACCTACCCTATGTATTTTGATTGAGGCATTTAATCCATTTCTATTTAAAGTTATTATTGATAGGTACTTGTTTGTCACCATTTTTATTCTTTATGCCTGTGTTCCTTCTTCCCTTCCTATTTCTTCTTTTTACAGCAGTCCCTTTAGCATTTCTTGCATTGCTGGTTTGGTGGTAATAAACTCCCTTAGTCCTTTTTTGTCTGTGATGCTCCTAATTTCACCTTCAATTTTGAATGATAGCCTTGCTGCATATAGGTTTTTTGTTTTTGTTTTTGTTTTTGGATTCAGTCCCTTGCTTTGCATGACTTTGTATATTTCATTCTATTCTCTTCTGGCCTGATGTGTTTCTGTTGAGAAATCAGTCGATAGTCTGATGGGAAATCCCTTGTAGGTAATTTTCTGTCTCTTTCTGGCAACCTTTAAGATTCTTACTTTGTCATTGGTGTTTGCCAATTTAATTATAATGTGTCTTGGTGTCGGTCTTTTGGGATTCATCTTGTTTAGGACTCTGTGAGCTTTTTGGACTTGTGATTTTTTTCTTTCCAATATCAGGGAAGTTTTCTGTCATTATTTCTTCAAACAGGTTTTCTATTCCTTGCTCAGTTTCCTCTCCTTCTGGCACCCTTATTATGTGGATGTTTCATTTCATGTTGGCCCAAAGTTTCCTTAGGATCTTCTATTTTTTAAGTTTTTTTCTAGTTGCTGCTCTGCTTTGGTATTTTTTCCTACCTTGTCTTCTAGCTCACTGATGAGGTCCTCCACTTCTTCTAGTCTACTATTGATGCTTTCTATTGAGTTCTTTGTTGCAGCGATGTCATTTTTCATTTCTTTGGGGTTCTTCTTCATTCCCTATTGGTTCTTACACATATTGTTGAATTTGTCTCCCATCCTTTTCAGCATCCTTATGACCATTGTTCTGAATTCTTTCTCTGACATATTGCTTGCCTTCATTTCGTTTACTTTCTTTCTGGTGATTCATCCTTTTCTTTCATATAGGGCAGTGGTTCTCAACCTTCCTAATGCCACGACCCTTTAATACAGTTCCTCATGTTGTGGTGACCCCCAATTTCATTGTTACAAATTGAACATAGTTAAAGCATAGTGATTAATCACAAAAACAATATGTAATTATATATGTGTTTTCCGATGGTCTTAGATGACCTGTGAAAGGGTCATTCGACCCCCAAAGGGGTCACGAACCACAGGTTGAGAACCACTGATATAGGGGCTATTTCTTTGTCTCCCCATTTTTGCTCCTCTCCCAGTCTGGTTATCTAGCTCTCTTTCTCCTGCGTTGACTTAAAGGCACAAAATACAACAGGACAAGACACAACATACAGGGCACCAAACACAAATGTATTCACGATACTAGTAACTCCAAATAAATGTGACCACCAGATAAAAGAGTATTGGGGAATAGAAAAGAGTACAAAAATGATATTGAGAAAAGGAAAACAAATGAAAGAGAAAAAAGAAGAGGGAAAATTATATGTATATGGAGAGAAAACTCCAATAAAACAACTAATCCAAACAATGCAAATAACAAACCCCCAGAGATGAATACATACAACAACTAATTCAAAAAACAAATGAAACAACAAACACCCAAACAAAAAACACCCAGATGAATCTTTCTCTAGGCGATATCTGACCTTTCTGTCCATGGATTGCCTCACCAGCTGTGTTTAATTTGCCTATTCCAGGTGAGTGTTTTTCAATTCAGCTGTTACTTCTATCTGCTCTGTGAGAAGGCGCAGGGCCTGTCGTGTATTTGGCACCGCTTTGTTTCCCCCTTGACAGACTTTTTAGGCACCCGCAGTTGGGGAGGCTGGCGTCCCAGTGTTCATGGTTTTGCAGCTGAGGCAGCTGGTCCCTGGGCATTGTGGTTGTGGGGTCCCAGGAGGTATCCAAGGTCTCCCCGGTTGAAGGTAAGGTTGGGCTGCAGATCACAGCCGGTCTCCCCTTCAAGATGTCACCATCTCTATGGCAGAGCTGACCACTCTGGGAGAAATTTTAGCAGCAGTAGAGGCTGCCCGGCCAGGGAAGCCTGGTCCTCCAGTCCCCAACAGTCCCATGGAATATAGCTGTCCCTCACTCAGAAATACAGACATTCCCTGCATGTCCACACACTCTCCTTTTGTTCTTTCACTCACACACTATCTTGCAGCCTGCTGTCCCGTTGGCAGCCATCTTGGATCTCTCTGTATTATTTTCCATATGAACAACTATAAACCTATTTTTCCCCACCCTGTGTTTATATTCCTCAAATGCTTCCTTTTGACTTCCCAGAGGCAAATCCTTTTAACAAGTTATCTTTCCCTCTTCAATTTCCCAATTTGAACCCAGATCACTTTTCTTCAGAATATTCTATTGGAATTTTTCTTGCTCTTGAAAAAATAGAAAGAAACTATAACTTTAAGGCCTTTTCCTTAATGCCAAAAGGACAATGTTAATTTTAACTGAAAATTTCTCTAATGAGTAAGAAGATAAGAAGCACCTTTAGAATGCTAAATAATATTCTAATGACCTTTACAAGAGAAAATATCTTAAAGTGTTTTTGGTATTAGACATCCTTAATAAAATAATTCACTAACATACTAGTATATAGCAGTGACCATACTTTTGTAGATGGGAATAGTGTAGGGATCCTGGCAGTCACCATTTCATTTTACAGATGGAGAAACAGACCTGGCCATACAGCTAAGAAGGGGCAGAGTTGCAACTTCAGCTCATCTCTCTGTCCAGCTAAAAGCCCTTCACTAATGGGCTTCACTAATGGTTTCTGGCTAAATTGAGTATTTGTGCCTTATACTATAGGAAGCATGTTGTAAAGCATGTCAGAAATTTGAATTACCTTTTTCTTCCATGTTCTAAGCCTTCTTAAAAAACAAACTTCTATTCCCCTCTTCAAAAAACTGATAGGATGTCTGATTGGCTATAAATATGGAGAGATGAACTGGAAATAGAAAGGCTGAAAGTGTAGAGTTGGGAGTCAAGCTGGGAAGCCTGGAGACCAATGCCTGCGATCCTGAATTGTCTAGTCACAGGGTGGGCATGGGACCCACATGCCCAATCACATCACCTGAAGATGAACCCAGACTTGGCAGCACCTCCCTTAGTCTCAGAGGGAGTGAATTGAAACAACCTCCTTCATCCTGAACTAACAGAGCTTAAAGAGATGGCCAGTGGCTGTGGGTAAGGAGCAATTGACTGTCAGAAAAAAAGTTGAGCACTTGGAAACAGCTCAAACTACAAACAATTTCCCTCTGAAGATGCAGATATCCTTCTGGGTAAAATCAGTCAAACCTGACCTTTAAAATGGAATGATTGGCTAATTATTGTCAATATTTTAAGTCAATCTTTTACAGGCTAAATAGAACTACCTCCAGGATAGTCTAAAATGAATTTGAATAGAAAACAACAATTATTTCAAAGAGTGATGCTAAGAGACCCTGTGGCCTTGTGTAAGAATCATTCATGAGCTTGGGACACATAGAAGGCAAACCCAGGCAGGCAGCAGCTGATTGGAAACCAGCCACTCCAAGGAAACAAAGAAGTTGAAAAGCTTTCAGACCCCGGTTCGCTGGAGAGCTCTAGGAGACAGGCACCTATGGGGCTTTGCTGGAGAGGCCACCAGTGGCCTGGGGAGATAGGAGGCGAGAGGCACCTGATCTGGAAACAAAGCCCTGAGGCTGTGGAGGGGAGGTCAGTTCAGATGATGTGGAGAGGAAGCAGGTCCCCTGGAAGCTGAGGCTGTAGAAATGCTGGTGGAGCTGAAGGCATTAAGGCCACCTCCTCCTTCTGCTACTGCCACAGAATATGCCCTCAAGGGGATGTTTTGTACAGGCTGCACGTGAAAATTATTCTAAGTAGGAAAAAGTGTGCTTACTCTCTGAAAAAAAATCAAAATATTGATTTCTCAGTCTTCTCTCTCTCAGGCTGTCATCTACATACACAAAGTATTTGACCATAGAGATGAAAAAAAAGATCAAAATAGAATTTTCACATTTTTAAGATATGTGTTTTCTTTCTACAGGGTGGAGTGGATAAAAGGGAGACGTTCACCAGGATGGATCTGGGTGTGGACACCCTGGGTGGCTCTGGGCACCTCCAGAAGAAGGCATTCTCGAGATAGGACTTATGTTTAAAAATTTCCCTAAACACTAGAGGGGAGGGAAAGTGGGGGTGAGGAAAGAAGTAAAGAAAGAGATAAGAACCAAATAGTTCAGAGTTAAAAACTTTTATCAGGAGATTATCCTTTCTGTGTTTACTTCCAATAATATAATTATACGTATAAATATGCAATGTTAGGAAACAAGTTTTTAAGCATTAAAAAAAAGTTATCACAAATAGCTCTTAAGACCATAAGCATATTTTTATTTTAGAAGAAAAGTGCCTTATAAAATTGGCAAATATAAAATATTGACAATAACACCAAATAATTTTTATTACTGAAAATGTAAATGGCTACAACCCTTTTGAACGGCATTTTTGTGAAGTATGTCAACAATCTTAAAAATATGCATCCCTTTAGTCCAGCAATGCTACACTGGCAATATATCCTATGAAAATAACTTTAAACATATAAACATTGTTATTAAAAATGTTATAATAGCACTTTATAAAAATAATAGTAAAATGCTGGAGATACCTTAACATCTAACGCTGAGGGAATGGTTAAGTATCTCCACTTGCTGTTATAATAATGCGTACAAATTTTACGTGGAATACTTTTGATACAATATTGGGTGATTTATAAGAAACGCTGACTTCTGATTTGACTTTTGATTCTGGCAGTATGGCACATTAGACTTTCTCAATAACTTTCCCACTGAAAATGATAAAAATTCTAGGTTTCTTTTCTTTTAAAGAATTTTGGATAGCAAAAAATAGGTGAGTCAGTCATTGCCAGGAAAGCCAGTGTGTGGCTCAGCATTTGTTTCCCTGGCATTTGCAAAATCCTGGGAGCCTGAGCTTCTGATGTAATAGTTGCTCAGGGTCACCCTTCATGAGAGACAGGAAATAAAACCTAGCCCACCTAAGGACGAACATCTAATGGGAGATTCCAACATTAAGCTGGGAGCCCAAAGGTCAACATTCTCAATGTACAAATAAAAGAAATAAACTCACTGTGCAGAAAAAACAAACCGCAAGGTAGAGGGTAAATAAATCTCCTTTGATAACATATAACCACAAACCAGTTTCCCCAAAGGTTGATGGTCAGAAAAACCTCAAGCTGAAAAATAATGTTATTTGAATAGCAGATTAGTAGGATCTCAACCAATATCAGGAGCAAAGACATCTCCTATCTGTAGGGACTCAACTTCAAACCACTCTTCAGATAATACCAACAAATAAAGTTCCAAGGAATAAGCTCATGCAGTCAAGTATCAAAAATACCATGAGGAATTGCCTTCCAGAAAAACTAGCAGCAATATCAATGTTGCAAAGAATTCAGATATTATCAGACAGAGCTATGGTTAACATAACTAAAGAAATAAAAGAGAGGCTTAAAAATAGGGGCAAGGAAAAAATTATAAAAATCAACACAGACAGTAGTTTGTAGGTCTGGGGGTGGGGGATGGAGAGGGTTAATCTAATTGGGGGCAGGGAGGGAAATGGGACATCTGTAATGCTTTCAACAATAAAGATAATTTTTAAAAATAAAATAAATAAAAAATACAAAAGGAAAAAAGAAAGTAACACAACAGATGTAAAAAGAACCAGATTTTTCAGAAATAAAAATATGATTTAAAATGTTAATTAAATAAAAATATTAAATTTAAGATTAAATACCCCATAAATAAAATATTCAATGGATGGGCTACTGATTAGACATGACTGAGAAATATATCAGTGAAATGAATGCAGATCCAAAAGAATTATACAGAAAGCAGTACAGTGTTAAAAGGACAAACTAAGGGGCGCTGAAGATAGAGAAGTTCTAACATATGTCTAATTGGGATTTCAGAAGGAAATAAAAGGAATGTGTTAGAAGCAATAGTCAAGAGATAATGGTCCAAAATTTCCAGATGTTAAAAAAAAATACAAAACATACTGATCTTCGTATTTGTCAAATCAAATAAATGTCAGGCAGTATAAGTAAAAATAAATTCCCACCTAGATATAATTTATAATGAAAATTCAAAACATTAAAGGCAAAGAGAAGATCTGTAAAGCACATAGGAAGTAAGATGTTTCTACAAAGGCATTATAAACACACTGGTTGAGTGGTTTTTCTATAACAATAATGAAAACCAGAAGACAACAAATGATATTTTTAAATGCTGAAGAAAAAAATAACTGTTAATTTACAATGAAATGTATGGTGCAAGTGTCTTTCCCAAGAGCAGGGGGAAAATAACATATTTAGGCAAAAAGAAAACAAGATACCAGAATTTACCACCAACCAATTCTTATTAAAAATTCTCAATAATGAGTTTCAAGTAGAATATCAAATGGAAAGTCACAGATGCAGAAAAATTTCTGTAAAAATGTAGGTAAATCTAAACAAATGATAACTGTATAAAATATCAATTATGTCTAGTTAAAAAAAAAGATAAAGACAAATACTAGACAGTAATCTATATGTGCTTATATGCTAAGTGTCCTTCCCTCCATTCAAGGGGTCACTATGATGCACACTGACCACCAGGTGGCAGACTCTCAATGCAGGAGCTGCCGTAATGCACAGAGAAATGGCACCTCGAACCTAGCGCCCACAAAGCAACACTTGGTTTCCCACAAGTGGGACACAGGCCCCGCCACCACCCTGGAGCGACAGCCCACCAAATCACAGCCGATGCTGCTAAGACCCCATGCCGTAAAATGCAGCCCACAGCCCAGCCAAGCCTCAAAAAGCGATTGCCATGGGCACCAGGTAATGATGTCATGTAGCAACGCCTGGCTTCCTCTCCCTAGCGACAACTAGCCTCCTTGCAGTTTCTTCAGCCCAGGAACATGACTTGCTTTATAGCCAGGTGGAAACACTTTACACTGTAACCAAATGTCTGTGAAGAGTTTTTCCATGCCTCATCTCATTTGGTCCTCACAGAAGTCCTGGAGTAGGTAGATAGGAGACTCAGTGGAATCCTATTTTCTTTTCATTAGCCAGAAAACGGAGATTTAGAAAGCTTAGAAACTTGACCTAACTGAAAAGAAGTAATAAATGGTGGACCTTGAAAATGACTTCAGGTTTTCTCACTGTGTAGAATATAGTCAACTGCTGCAGTTAAATATTTTACCCTTTGTTCTCCCTGCATGATTTACAATAATAATCTGCTTCGTGTTGATATTTACTGCTGTGTTGCTGACAATTACCTGAAAGAGAAGTTGGGGTGCTTCACTGGGCTGGAAAAAGTTTAGCTAAATCAGAAAGCAGGTCTAATTAAGCAAGTTTAATATATATATATATCTACACTAATAAAAGAGAAACATGGTAATTAGCGTACGACTGCTACCCTTCCCATTGGCTAATCAGCATATCCTTATGCAAATTAACTGTCAGCCAAGATGGCGGCTGGCAGCCAGGCAGCTGGAAGCGAACATGAGGCTTGCTTGCTCCAGTGACTGCAGACTCCAACATTCCCCGCCTGACTTGCCGGCCTCTGAGCTGCAACTCTAAGAAACATTGTAACAAATATAGAAGCTAAACAAAATCCCAGAAACCAGCTTTCAGCCGGCCGGGATCTCAGAGCTGGAGTTATACATTGTTTCGATTATAGAACGCAAACAAACCAGATACCTGCTTTCAGCAGCGGAAGCCTCAGAGCTAGAGCCAGAGCTAAAGCTGGCCCAGAATAAAAAGAAAAAAAGGAGCGGTTGGGAGCTTCAGTCAACTGCCAGCCTGAAAGCAGCCCTCAGCTCCTCACCCAGATTGGCCAGGCACCCCA
>NW_005871071.1:10551807-10559289 GCF_000147115.1 Myotis lucifugus
GCCCTCCTGGCCCCAGATCAGCATGACAGGGGTGCAGGGGCCCAAACCCCCCTGATCCCCCCTGCGGGCTCTGTATGTGACAGGGGTGTGGCGGTCCCCAACCCCCCTGGATCAGCCCCTGCTCTGTGTTGTGACCAGGGGGTGGGCGCCCCCAACCCCCCCCCCCCCCACGGGCCCTGCTCTGTGTGTGACGGGGTAGAGCCATAACCTCCCCATCGGCCCTGCCCTGAGTGTGACAGTGGCGGCACCACAACCCCCTGATCGGCCCTGCTCTGTGGGTGATAGAGGGCGGCGCCCCAACCCCCTGATCCGCCCTGCTGTGTGTGTGACAGGGGGCGGTGCCCTAACTCCCCTATCGGCCCTACTCTGTGAGTGACAGGGGGCAGCGCCCCAAGCCCCTGATTGGCCCTGCTCTGTGCATCACAGGGGGTGGCGCCGAAACCTCCCCATTGACCCTGCCTTGAGTGTGATAGGGGGCGGTGCCCCAACCCCCCAATCAGTCCTACCCTGAGCGTGACTGAGGGTGGCATCGCAACCTCCCAATCCGCCCTGCTCTGTGCATGACAGGGGGCGGCGCCCCAACTCCCCAATCAGCCCTGCTCTGAGCCTGACCAGGGGCTGCACCTAGGGATTGGGCCTGCCCTCTGCCACCCAGGAGCAGGCCTAAGCCAGCAGGTCATTATCTCCGGAGGGGTCCCAGACTGCGAGAGGGCACAGGCCGGGCTGAGGGACCCCCCCTTCCCCCCGTGTGCACAAATTTTTGTGCACCGGGCCTCTAGTGTGTATATATACATATATATATATATATATATATATATATATATATATATATATATGTATATATATATATGGCTAAGTTGACTCACGCATGTGTGATACATATAAAGCTTTCACTGGCACCAATTGCCCGCATGTGTTTTTATCTGTCATTGTTGATTGTGAATTTGGTTGACACTTTTATTATAGAGAAAGGGTGAATAGTGATATTAAAATATTTCTTCTAATTTCCTTTCAATGTGCACAAATTCGTGCACCGGGCCACTAGTAGCATATAATTTTAGAGAAGAATGATTAGATGTGAAGCATTCTGATGTCTCTTTAGTTGAAAAGAAGGTAAAGGTATGGACTAACATTAGACTTTTTAAGTATCCATGTTAAAATATCTTGGGTAACTACTAAAAGAATGGATATAGAAAATACAACCACCAAATGTACAGAAAGAAAAACAAAAGAGGAAATAAATCTAATCATTCATGCAAAATTTAACCTTATATAGTTAGGAATATACATGCATATAGATACAAAATATGTGTTTATACATATACTAGAGGCTCGGTGCATGGATTCGTGTACCGGTGGTGTCCCTTGGAATGGCCTGTACCCTCTCGCAATCCAGGACCTCTCAGGGGATGTCAGAGAGCCAGTTTTGGCCCAATACCTGCAGGCCAGGCCAAGGGACCCCACAGTGCACGAACTGGGCCTCTAGTATACATATAAGATAGTTGGTTAATATCTTCCCACCCTCCTCCCTCTTCCCTTCCCTCTGAGATTCATCAGTCTGTTCCATGTTTCCATGCCTGTGTTTTCCATTACCGTGTTGAGTGTCATAGCTACCGGCTAGTTAGGCTGGTTGGCCAGTCACTTCGGCTTATTTATATATTAATGGCCCGGTGCACAAAATTCGTGCACATTAAAAGGGAATTAATTAGGGGAACTATTTTAATATTTCTATTTACCCTTTCTCTATAATAGAAGTGTCTCTGTGAGTGTTTATGTTTTAAACCATTTTAGGGTATTTTACTGAGATACAATTGGCAGAATAAAATTTTGTATGTTTAAGGTATACAGCATTGGTTTGATAACTTTATATTTCAATATAGTTGCCAATGTACCATTAGCTAACACTTCTATCACATCACATAAGTATTATTTATTCTAGTGGCAGGAACAATTAAGATCTAGTCTTTTAGCAAGTTTATTGTTTACAATAACTTCATTATCTATAACCACTCTACTGTGTATCAGATCTCCATAACTTTTATCTACTAGTTGCAAGTATATACTTTAAACATCTCTCCCATTCTCCTAGGCCCCCAACCCCTGAAAATGGCCATTCCACTCTCTTTGAATTTTTTTTTTCAGATTCCATATATAAGGGATATTATACAATGTTTGCCTTTCTCTGACTTATCTCACTTAGCATAATGTTCTCAAGGTCCATCTGTGTTACATGATTTCTCTTTTTCTCATGGCTGAATGATATTCCATTATATGTATTTATATATTCCACTCCATTATAATGGGGTTTTTTTATATCACATCTTTCTGAGTTAGCTAAACTTTATTTATCCATTCATCAGACCATATCTAGGCTATTAAGAATAATGCTCCAATAAACATGTGAGTGCATACATCTTTTCAATAACCTGTTTTCATTTTGTTTGGATATATACCCAGAAGTAGAATTGCTGTATAGTATGGATCTATTTTTATTTCTGTATTTCTATTTTAATTTTTTGAAGAACTTCCACTGTTTTCCAGAGTGGCTGAACCAGTTTACAATCCCACCAACAGTGCATAACTGTTCCTTTTCCTCCACATTCTCTCCAATGTTTATCTCTTGTCTTCTTGAAGATAGCCTTTATTACAAGTGAGGTGATATCTCATTGTGGGTTTGATTTGCATTTATTTCCATGATGATTAGTGATGCTGAGCACATTTTTATGTACATATTGGCCATTTGGATGTCTTATTTGCAAAAATGTCTATTTAGTTCCTCTGCCCATTTTTTAATTGGATTGCTTTTATTTTTTTGCCATTGAGTTGTGTGATTTTTAAATAAATTTTGAATATTAACCCCTTATCTGATACATGTTTTGTAAATGTTTTTCTCCCATTCTGTAGGTTGCTTTTTCATTTTGTTGTTTCTTTTGCAGTGTGGCAGCTTTTAAGTTTGTTGTATTCCCACTTGCTGATTTTTTTATTTTGTTGTTTGTGCTTTTTGGTCTCATATCCAAAGAAAATCATTGCCAAAACCAATGCTGGAGCTTTTTATTTTTAGAAGTTTTATAGTATCAGGTATTATGTTTAAGTCTTTAATTCATTTTTATATAATTTGTGTGTGATATATAAGATAAGGTCTAATTTCATTTTTCTGCATGTGCTTATTTAGTTTTCCCAACATCATTTGCCTAAAGAAACTATCCTGTTCCCATTGAATACTCTTTGTTCCTTTATCAAATATTAGTTGATCATATATACAAGGGTTTAACTCTGGGCTCTGTATTTTGTTTCATTTTTATGCCAGTAAAAAACTGTTTTTAATTCCCATAGCTTTGTAGTATAGTTTGAAATAAAAAAGTGTGATGCCTTCAGTTTTTTCTTCTTTCTAGTAATTTCATCGACTATTCAGGGTCTTTTGTAGTTCCATACAATATTTAGGATTTTTTTTTCTATTTCTGTGAAAAATGCTATTTGAATTTTTATATAAATTCCACTGACTCTATAGATGGTTTTTGGTAACATGGATATTTTATAATATCATCTCTTTCAGTCCATGAACATGAGATGTCCTTCCATTTGTTTGCTGAAATGAGGAAGACACAAAAGCTTGTAGTTTTCATTGTATAAAACTTTCATTTTCTTTGTTAAATTTATTCCTACGTATTTTGTTGGTTTTGATGCTATTGTGAATGAGATAGTTTTATGTCTTTTTTCAGATATTTCATTGTTAGTACATAAAAATGCAACTGAGTTCTGAGTATTGATTTTATATCCTGCAACTCTACTGAATTAATTAATTAGATCCAACAGTTTTTCAGTTGAGTCTTTGAGACTTACAATATATAAGGTTATGTCATCTGCAATTAATGACAATTTTACATCTTCCTTTCTGGTTGGATGTCTTTTATTTCTTTGTCTTGCCTTATTGTTCTAGCTAGGACTTCAGTACTATATTGAGTAAGAGTGGTGAGAGTTGCAACTTTTATCTTCTTTCTAATCTTAGAGGAAAACTTTTACTTCTTCTCCATTGAATATACTGGTAATGTTAATTGTGGATTTGTCATATATGGTCTTTCTTATGTTGAAGTATGTTTCCTCTATACCCAATCTATTGAGGGTTTTTATCATGGAAAAAAATGTTATATTTTGCCAAATACGTCTTCTGCATATTTGAAATGATCATATAATTTTATCTTCTATTGTGGTGTATCACATTTATTGACTTGTGTGTGTTGAACAATCCTGCATCTCAGGGACAAATTCTACTTGGTAATGGTGTATAATCCTTCTAATGAGTTCTTTAATTAAGTTTCCTAGTATTTTGTTGTGGGTTTTTGCATATATGTTTATCAGGGATATTGGTTCATAGTTTTCTTTTCTTGTAGTGTTCTTATCTGGCTTAGTATAAGGGTAATGCTGTCCTCATGGAATGCATTTGGAAGTATTTCTACCTCTTCAATTTTTTAGAGGAGTTTGAGAAGGATTGGCATTGATGCTTTTTTAAATGTTTGCCATTGAAGCCATCAGGTTCTGGGGTTCACTATGTGGGGAGGTATTTGTTTACTGATTCAATCTCCTTACTTATTATTGGTCTGTTCAGACTTTCTATTTATTCCTGATTCAGTTTTGGTAGGTTCTAAGAAATTACCCCTTTCTTCTAGGTTTCCTAATGTGTTGTCATATAATTGTTCATAGTAGTTTCTTATGATCCTATGTGTTTATGTAGTGTCAGCCATAATTTCTCTTTTCAGATTTTATTTAAATCTTCTCTCCTTCTTCCTAGTCTCACTAAAGGTTTGTCAATTTTATCTTTTTATAAAAACAGCTCTTAGTTTTGTTTATATCTGTTGTTTTTTCTGGATTCTATTTCATTTATTTCTACTCTGATCTTTATTATTTACTTCCTTCTGCTAACTCTAACCTTAATTTGCTATTTGTTTAATTCCTTGAGGTATACAGTTCAATTTATTATGTAATTTTTCTAATTTCTTAATATGTGTATTTTATTGCTATAAATTCCCCTCTCAGAACTGCTTTTATAGCACCCCATAGGTTTCTATATGTTGTGTTTTTATTTTCATTGTTTAGGGATATTCTTTGATTTCCTTTATTTATTCTTTCACATGTTAGTTGTTCAGCAGTCCATTGTTCAGATTCCACATATTCATAGATTTTCAAACTTTCTTCATGTTATTTTATTATTTTTAGTTTCTTGCCATTGTACTTGAAAAACATACTTAGTATGAGTTCAATGTTCTCAATTTTGCTTGAACTTGTTTTGTGTCCTATCATATGATCTGTCCTTGAAAATGCTCCATGTGCACCTGAGAAAAATGTATTTTGCTTCTGTTGATGGAATGCTCTATAGATGTCTATTAGGTCGATTTGGTCTAATGTATGGTTCAGATCCACCATTTACTCATTGATTTTCTGTCTGGATGATCTATCTTTTGTTGAAAGTGGGGTATTGAAATCCCCTACTATTATTGTAATGTCTATTTCTTCCTTATATCTGTCAGTATTCAATTAATATAGTTAGGTGCTATAAAATTGAGTGAATATATATTTATGATTGTTATATCTTCTTGATGGATCTACCCCTTTATCATTATACTAGTGGCCCGGTGCACAAAATTTGTGCACGGGGGGGGGGGGTTCCCTCAGCCCAGCCTATACCCTCTCTAATTGGGGACCCCTTGGGGGATGTCTGACTGCCAGTTTATCCCCGATCCTTGGATTGGGCCTAAACCAGCAGTCGGACATCCGTCTCGCAATCTGAGACTGCTGGCTCCTAACCACTTACCTGCCTACCTGCCTGATTGCCCCTAACTGCCCCTACCTGCCTGCCTGATTGTCCCTAACCCCTCTGCCTGCCTGCTTGATCACCCCTAACCTCTCTGCCTGCCTGCCTGATTGCCCCTAACTGCCTCTGCCTGCCTGCCCGATCACCTCTAACTGCCCTCCCCTGCCAGCCTGATCTCACCCCCAATTGCCCTCTTCGTCTGGCCAATTTGGTTCTGATTGGTCAGTTTCTATGCTAGTCAGCGTCAAAAGCTCTGCCTCCAAGGCAGCCATTGGCTCCTCACAGTTCACCCAGATTTGGTTCTGATTGGTTGGTTTCTATGCCAGTCAGTGTCAAAAGCCCCACCTCCTAGGCAGCCATTGGGTCCTCACAGTTCACCCAGAATTGGTTCTGATTGGTCAGTTTCTATTCCAGTCAGCATCTCTAGGCCTATCTCCGGGCCTGATCAGAGAGTCAGGGCTTATCAGCAGCCCCCATGGAGGCCCGGAGAGAAACAGAGGCACGGCTGCTGCGAAGCCTGGAGAGAAAGAGAGAGGCAGTGGCTGATCCACAGCTGCCACAGAGGCTGTGGATCAGACCCTGCCTCTCTCTCCGGGCCTGATCTGCAGCCCCCTCGGCAGTCACCACAGCAACCCAGCACTGACTGCAGGACTGACTTCCAGTGTTCGGTTGAGCCTTCAGTCAGACGTTACAGACCCTGGGTTTTTATATAATAGGATAATGACTTCCCTTGTCTCTTGTTAATGTTCTTGGTTTTAAGTCTTTTTGTCCAATATAAGTATAGCTATGCCTACTTTCTTTTGGTTTCTTCTTGGATGGAATGTCTTTTTCCATCCCTTCACTTTGAGTCTATGTGTGCCCTTATAGCTGAAGTGGGTCTCTTGTTGGCAGCATTTAGCTGTATCATGTTTAGTTGTTGTTGTTTTTTATTTTATCTTTATTGTTGAAAGTATTACAGAAGTCCCTTTTGTGTATGTGTGTTTTTCCCATTGACCCTCTCCACCCCGCCCCTGTCCATCTCAGGACTTCACCACATCATCTGTGTCCATGGGCTATGCATATCCTAAATAATAAAGAGCTAACATGCAAATGGTCATCATGCCCTCACACCTTCACACCCTCACGCCCTCACACCCTCACGCCCTCATGCCCTCGCGCTGGAACTGCTCAGACACTCAACACTGGGGAGAGAGGAATGGGGACCAGCCAGGCACAAATGAGCTCACGAAAAAGGAATGGGGACCAGCCAGGCTGCATACCAGGAGAGGGACAAGCCACATGCCCTGTGGTCCTGGGTGCCAGCGGCTACGCCTGTGGCCTGGGATAGAGACAAGCTGCCTCCCCGATGGTACTGGGTGCCGGTTGGCTGGGGCTGTGGCCGAGGGAGAGGCACTAGCCACCCATCCCAAGGTCCCAGGTGCCAACAACAGCTGTGCCTGCACCTGCGGCCCCGGGAGAGGGAGAAGCTACCCACCACAAGGTCATGGACACCAGTGGCTGTGCCTGCAGCCTGTGAGAGTGACAAGCCACCCCGCCCCAGGACCTGGTCTATGCCTGTGGCCCGTAGAGGTACGAGCCACCCGGCCCGGGTACCAGATGCCAGCAAATTTGTTTGCGAATCAAGAGAGGGACAATCACCACGCCCATTGTCACCTTGTGATTGGCCTGGTTGAAAC
>NW_005871071.1:10559561-10639425 GCF_000147115.1 Myotis lucifugus
GGAGGGAATCCTGAGTCCCAGGTGTGAAACAAGGCAGAGACGGTTAGGGGCAATCAGGCCATCAGGGGAGCAGTTAGGGGCGATCAGGACGGTAGGGATGCAGTTAGGGGTTATCAGGCAGGCAGGCAGGCAGGCAGGCAGAGGAGTTAGGGGCAATCAAGCAGGCAGGCAGGCAAACAGTTAGGAGCCAGCAGTCCTGGATTGCAAGAGGCAGTTGGACATCCCCCGAGGGGTCCCAGATTGGAGAGGGTGCAGGCTGGGCTGAGGGACCCCCCCCCTGCACAAATTTCATGCACTGGGCCTCTAGTATGCATATAAGTCCCCCTCCAGTTAACCACTCCTCACCCACCCCACCCCCCACCCCACCTTCCCTCTGAAATTCCTGTCTGTTTTAATCCATACAGTTACTCTCTGCCATTTGATCAGTTTACATTTAGAGTAACCATTGGTATTTAAAGACTTAGTATGCCATCTTATTACTTTCTGGTTGTTTTGTATTTCCATTGTTTTTTTCTGTTTCTTCCTACATTTATAAATTGGTTATTTCCATGGTGGAATACTCTGTTTCCTCTTTCTTTCTCTTTTATAGATCTACTCTAGGTTTTTACTTTTTGGCTACCATGGGACTTATATAAAACATCTTATAGATAAAACAATCCATTTTAGGCTGAGAGCAACTTATCTTTGATCACCTAGAAAAGATTCACCCTTTCACTCCTCCCTTTTATATTATCAATGTCACAATTTACCTCTTTTATATTGTGCATTTATTAACAATTTATAGTGGCTGTCGTTATTTTTACTGCTCTTTTCCTTTAACCTTTATACTATAGTTGATTTGTTAACATACCATCCTAATATAGAGTTACAGTATTGTAATTCTGACTACTTTTTACCTTTACCAATGTGTTGTATACTTTTGTATGTTTTCATGCCATTGATTAGCATCTTTTCATTTCAGCTTGAAGCACTCCTTTCAGCATTTCTTGCAAGGTAAGTCTAGTGGTGGTGAAATCCCTCAGCTTTTGTTTATCTGGGAAAGCCTTTATTTCTACTTCATATATGAAGACTGGAGGCCCAGTGCACAAAATTTGTGAATTCGGGGGTGTCCCTCAGCCTGGCCCGTCCCCTCTCACAGTCTGGGAGCCCTCGGGGGATGTCTGACTGATGGCTTAGGCCCACTCCCGGGCCTAAGTCAGAAGTTGGACATCCTTAGTACTGCCGTGGAGGCGGGAAAGGCTCCTGCCACTGTGCTCACCAGCCATGAGCCTGTCTTCTGGCTGAGAGGTGCTCCCCCTGTGGGATCGCACTGACCACCAGGGGGCAGGTCCTGCATTGAGCGTCTGCCCCTTGGTGGTCAGTGCACATCATAGTGACAGGTCATTTGGTCAATTTGCATATTAGCCTTTTATTATGTAGGATAACTTTGCCAAATAAAGTATTTTTGGCTGGCAATATTCTTTTCAACACTTTGAATATGTCATTCTATT
The DNA here is from genome assembly GCF_000147115.1 of Myotis lucifugus. Taxonomy (NCBI): domain Eukaryota; kingdom Metazoa; phylum Chordata; class Mammalia; order Chiroptera; family Vespertilionidae; genus Myotis; species Myotis lucifugus. The sequence continues at coordinate 10,561,052 of NW_005871071.1, forward strand.
CTCTCCTGGCCTATATAATTACACTGATGGCCTGATCAGGATTTCTTTGTAAGTTACATTTATTTTTTCTAGATGGCTTTAAGATTTTTTCTTTATCATTAAAAGTTTTTGTTGCTATTAATCCTCACCCAAATATATTTTTGCCACTAATTTTTTAGAGAACATGGAAAGGAGGAAGGAGGAGCATCTTTTCACATGCTTCTAAGCTATTTTCAAAGTACTTTTTATACCTAAATTTGGCTATCAACCTGTAAGCATTCAATTCCACCCATCTACCCACAATTTCCAGTCCAGATAACCTTTAGGTGCCTACTTTCTTGCCATAGTTTGGCACTCCTTCATTCACCAAGGGAATTTTTGAGATTCTGAGGATTCATCCTCCAAGATGTAATTGAATTCTAGGTTAGCCTTTAATTGTCAGTTATACCCTATTTATTCTATTACTAGAAACAGAATGAAGACAAGTGTGGGGACATAGCCTTAACTTGTTTAGGGAGTGAAGACCCACCGGAGAACAGCTCAAAGGATGGTAGAACAAGGGAAATGTGTGGGAGAATATGGATTATATTTCAGAATGCATACATAGGCCCTTATTAAGACTCTTGCAAAAATGCTTATTAACTGAACTACCTGCCCTCTTCAACAGAAGGCAGAAAGCAGTACTTTAACCTATCAAAGTGAGCTCTGAGCAGCTGCCCTCTCCTCTCCTTTATTTTGCCTTCCTGATAGCAGGACCTGACTATTATTTGGATAAACATATTTAGGGTAATCTCCTGAATTAATTGTTGTGTAGGTTGTTAAGAAAGAACAAAAATACTTCCCCCAAATACGTTGACCACTCACTTTGGAGTTCAGTTATACCCACTCAGACTGAAGAGGCTTGGCCAGGGGTGAGTAGTACATAAATTACTGATAGTCAACTCCTTTCCCAGGCACTTGACTTTAGTGATACTCAGCTAACAAAACTCGAAGTGTCTGTCATCTTAAACAGGGAAAATCAATGAACTGGTATAAGATCTCTTTAGACAGCCAGAAAAAACTTTTGATTTGATGGAACATTGGATGGTTGAGTCACCTGTTTCAGAATACTGAAACCTGACCAACTTAACCACTTCCATACACAGCTTCACACCTAGGGAAATTAAGATCTTTATGGAAAAAATATACCTTCTCCTCTTTTGCATATCCTTTAGTCTCAGAACATATAAGAGTAGCCATAAGGAGGGGTAAGTTCTTTGCCATCATCTTTTAAATAGTTAGGGGCATAACTGCATCAGTGTAGATGACCCTGGGCCCAGTAAGAAGCACCTTAGCAACCTTTAACTGTTCTGCCACCCAAGAAAGGCAGAGCTGAGGAGTCATTTGCTGTCACGCATGTCACTGTATCTGAAACAGCCTGGAGCTGTCAAATGAGCAGCTCTCCATCACAGTAATACAGTGGGGTCACAACTAGAGATAATTCTAGTCTCTGTAGTTTAGAATTTTTAATTTAATTTGCTTTTTTTCCATTTTTAGCATAATCTATAACCTTGTCAAAATGTTATATGTAGTCTAAGTTGCTTTTAAATATGAGCAAGACTAGAAGTAAAATACTCTGTATTGCCTTGCTAATCTATGCAAGTCTCCTTGTAGCATGCAAGCATGCCTGCTGCCATATACAGCATTGAGCCGTGTGTGTGTGTGTGTGTGTGTGTGTGTGTGTGTGTGTATAAATATAACAATTAAGAGGAAGGGCAGTAGTGCACTATGATCAGGTATAACACCTTTATTGTCCATTTTGTGTGCCCTCTACTTTTCACCAAAAGCACTGTTTATAAAGTTAAGAGAGATTAATGAGGTAGGAGAAGGAGAATAGTTTAATGGGAAAATAAATTCTTTTCTAACTTCATCTCAAGGAATGTGTATGTTTACTAATATGAAGTTTATTAAGTCTTTCATATCCATTGACTCCTGTACTCTAACCATCCTCTGAAATTGGTATGTTCTTTTTTTTGCAAATGAGAAAACCAAGGTAATGAAACTTGTCCAAAGTTATACAAAATAGTTCTGACAAAGGTAAATCCATCCTAAATCTTCTGACTCACAATCTAGTGCTAGTTATTTATTTATCTATCTATACCTATGTATCTATTTATTTAATTTTTATGAGTTTATTTTAGCCTAACTGATGACAATTAATTGCTGAGAAACAAAATCTCAGGATGTTTTTTACACAAGAACATCCTGCCTCTCTGTCTTTGGATTCTCTCAGGAATCCATGTAGATCTACCATCTGTGAATTTATGCAAACACTTTTATAGTATTGTGAAGTACAACAAAATCAACCCATGCCAACTTAGAGCAACCAGTTTCTTAAGATTACATTGGAAAACAGAACTTTTCTCTTTCCTTCCTTTCTCCTTACCCCATCATACCTTCTTTCCCCACCCCTTCATTCTTTCTATTTTGGAGGGGGAATGTTAATGTATTGCTCAAAGAAGACCCTGTTTCTAGCACTTCTCCATTTCTTCTTTTGAGGAAAAGTTTGAGCTCAACCTGTTCCATTTATCTTTATGAATTTTGGTTATATCTTTCTTGGGCTTGGGCTTCCACACTGTTAATATTTTTACTTAACCACTGAGCCTACCTTCCTGCCTCTAGTCAAGGGCAGACTTTGCTTAGAGTGTGGACAGCTACATGATCATTCCTTAACATTGGCACCTCCACTCCCAGAAGCTTGGAGTTCACTCAGCACACATAGCACTTCTACTTGCCTGCTTCTTCATTTATTCTCTTGCATTATTGAAATATATATATATATATATATATATATATATATATATACACACACTAGAGCCCAGTGCACAAAATTTGTGTACTCGGCGGGGGGGGGGGGGGGTCCCTCAACCCGGCCTGTGCCCTCTCGCAGTCTGGGACCCCTCAGGGGATGTCCACCTGCTGGCTTAAGCCCGCTCCCTGGGGGATCGGGCTTAAGCTGGCAGTCAGACATCCCTCTGGGAGCCCAGGAGCCCTCGGGGGATGTCCACTTGCCAGCAGGGACCAGGCCTAAGCTGCAGTCAGACATCCTTAGCACTACTGAGAAGGCAGGAGAGGCTCCCGCCATCACTGCTGTGCTGGCAGCTGGCAGCCTGGCTTGTGGCTGAGCAGAGCTCCCCCCTGTGGGAGCGCACTGACCACCAGTGGGCAGCTCCTGCATTGAGCGTCTGCCCACTGGTGGTCAGTGTGTGTCATAGTGACCAGTCATTCCCAGTCTTTCTGCTGTTAGGGTCAATTTGCATATTACCCTTTTATTATATGCCTGGTGCATGGGTGGGGGCTGGCTGGTTTGCCTTGAAGGGTGTCTCGGATCAGGGTGGGGGTCCCGCTGGGGTACCTGGCCAGCCTGGGTGAGGGGCTGAGGGCCGTTTTCAGACTGGCCACACCCTCTTCAGGGCGGGGGTCCCTGCTGGAGTGCCTGGCCAGCCTGTGTGAGGGGCTGAGGGTCGTTTTCAGGTTGGCCACACCCCCTTCAGGGAGAGGGGTCCTGCTGGGGTGCCTGGCCAGCCTGGGTGAGTGGCTGATGGCTGTTTGCAGGCTGGCCACAGACCCTTCAGGGTGGGGGTCCTGGCTGGGGTGCCTGGCCAGCCTGGGTGAGGGGCTGAGGGCTGTTTGCAGGCTGGTCAAGCCCCCAAGCAGGGACGCTCACCCCTTGAGGGTGTGGCCAGCCTGGGTGAGGGGCTGAGGGCTGTTTGCAGGCTGGCCACACCCCCTTCAGGGTGGGGGGTCCTGCTGGGGTTCCTGGCCAGTCTGGGTGAGGGGCTGATGGCTGTTTGCAGGCTGCCAAACCCCCCAGTGGGGACCCTCTCCCTATGAGGGTGTGTCCAGCCTGGGTGAGGAGCTCATGGCAGTTTGCAGGCTGGCCACAGCCCCTTCAGGGTGGGGGTTCCCACTGGGGTACCTGGCCAGCCTGGGTGAGGGGCTGGTGACTGTTTGCAGGCTGGCCACAGCCCCCAGCCACCCAAGATCCCAGTGGAGGCTGGCTGGAAGCAGGTATCTGGGATTTATTTATCTTCTATAATTGAAACTTTGTTGCCTTTAGCGGAGGCCACAGCCAGCCTGGGCAGGCGGGAAGCTTGGCTTCCTCCATCGCCGGGGCAACCAAGCCTCCTGCTTGCTCCTGCTCCATGGCTGCCGGCCGCCAACTTGGTTGGGTTAATTTGCATATAGTCGTTCTGATTGGCTGGTGGGCATGGCTTGGGGTGTAGTAAAGGTACAGTCAATTTGCATGTTTCTCTTTTATTAGAAAAAATATATATATATATATTTCTCTTTCTATTTTTAAACCCCGGGAGGATGAGTATAAAATTGTATTTCTTTCTGCTTCTAAACCCCCTTGGGGGATAAGTAGAGGATAGTATAAATCGTATTCTTCTTCTATAGTACCGTAGCCCAATGTTTAAAAACTAAGCTGGTAAAGAGTAAACACTTGCAAAATGAAGAATTCTCCCCTTGCTCATACTGAGATTTCTCCTTCTCTTTGACCATTTTAACATCCCTCTTTCAGACATTCTCTAGTTTTAAGGTCTAGAACTATAGAGAGCTGTGTAGCTGCAGATTGCTACTGCTTTGTCCATCTCTATGGGTGCTATAGTCCAGCTTACTTCTAAGCCCTGCTAACAATGCCTGACACTTTGTTGGTCTTTATTGCCACATGGTTTAGATAGACTCATAGATGTAGATTGCCCCCCCTGAGGTGTGGTTAGTAGTTCAGAGTTTTTTGATCTTTAACATATATCTATACAAATAAGTGTTTTCTGAAGTGTTTTCCCACACTTGTTCTCCTCAAAGTTTGTGTGCTGTTTATCTTCCAATCCCACAGCCTGAGACCTTCCTATCATATATTGCCATTTCCTGGTGTTTCACTCCACCAAAAAATTAAGTGTCATATATAAAACATTCCCTCCTGCAGATAATTTATCAAAAAGAAAAAATTCCAGATTCTAGGTGACATCAGGGCTCACATTTCGCCCCTAAAGCACCCATTCTTCTCTCCCATTGACCTGAGACTTAAGAAGGTGGGTTGGCTCTGACCCCTCAGAAAACAATAATTTCAACCTATCCTAATTTTATTTTTTTCATTTATTAAATTTTATTGAATTTATTGGGGCAACATTGGTTAGTAAAATTATCTAGGTTTCAAGTGTACAATTCTAATACATTATCTGTACATTATATTGTGTTCACCACCCAAAGTCAAGTCTCCTTCCATCACCATTTATAACCCGTATACGCTCTTCTACCTCCCTGTGCTCCCTTTACCTCTGGTAAATCACCACACTGTTTTCTGTAAGACAAATGCCATATGATTTCACATATATGGAATCTAATAAAAGAAATTAAACAAAATAGAAACAGACTCATAGATACAGAGAACAGACTGACAGCTGTCAGGGGAGGGCTGTTGGGGGCTGAGTAAAAAAGGTGAAAAGACTAAGCAAAAAAAACCACCACAACTCAGACACAAACTATCCTACTTTTAATACAGATACAGCATAGCATGCCTATCATTTTATTCTCAGATTTATTAAAGGTGGTTTTAATTTTGTTTCTTGTCTTGAGTAAAAATACAAAGCCCTATTGACTTAGATTTATAGAAAGTTCTCAACTACTCACATCCAAATCTTCATGAGAGAATGTATCTGATAATTGTTAGTGCTATTTTTGACAGATGTTCAATATGTAATAATGATCTGCTGCTTTGACTAAGCCAGCCAAATCCACAGCTTTAGGCAGAATCCAAAGGCCAGTTTGGGAGCACTGCCAATATCTATTCTAAGGTTTTATATAAATCCTCAAATGAAAAACAGTGAAGGAGAGAGAAATGTGATTCATCAGACTATTAAAAAAAAAAAGAAAAAAGGCAAAAATAAAAATATGGCCAGTATAATAGTTTGTAGGTTCAATATTTGCCAGTTTGTGTACCATCTGAGCTATTTCCTTTAATCACCCATGCACATGGCACTTTTATTCTCAGGGGACATTATTGCCATGACAACTTTATCAGACTAAACACTGAAACGCAGCTCTTAAGGTGATCTCAATTTGAGTATGGTTTAGAATATTATTTATGTTACTCCTTTGTCAACATCCATGGTGTGCCAAGCAGAGATGAGAAAAATTTTAAATGACTATTAAAATCACAATAACAAATGTAAAAACTTTACAAAGAGAAAAGGAATAAGCCATTAGGCTGAAAAATGGTCAATCAAAGGAGCTACTGCGCTCGGCAGATGGAAAAGCAGCAGGTGCCCTGGTGTGATGGGACCTCGCTTCCCATCATGCATGCTCTACAATGATGCGGGCTGACAGGGAAGGGAATTAATGTGTTGGAGCAGGTACTTTCTGTCCATTAGCTGATTCCCAATACATCCACACAGACTGCTACCCGTGGCTCTTTGATAAAATGGTTTACAGTATACGATTCCAAAAGTTGTATGGAGAAGGACAGCTGGGAGTGACCCTCCCTGCGATGCCTCAGCTTAACAGTGTGTGAGTGACCAAGTAAACATTTCTTCACCCCAAACTGGGATTAGTGATTTCAGTCCATGAATAAGTTATTTGAATACAGATGCTTTGAATGCATCAAGGTGGCCAAGGGCCACAGGCTCTCAGTGTGGGGGATGGAAGGGCAGACTGATGAAGAGAATTCTCAAGGTAGCAAATTAGCTCTCAAACAAATGAGTCTCAGGGAGCCTGTGAGAGTACACTCACCCTGCTGCTTGCAGATAAAAAAATGCCAAATTATGATGAGGCAATCTGAATTGGTGGGTCAGTTAGGCAGATATAGCACATTAGGCACAGAAAACACTGGTGTTCTGCGGTTTTGTCCTGCGTCAGGCTCCCTCTTTCCTTCCTCCCTCTTCTCCCCCACTCCCTCCCCTTTCATTTTTGTGTTGCTATTTTTTCCTTTCCTTTCCCTTCCCTTTCCAAGCCTGAATTTGTTGGTGCTCCAAATCAGTAACACAGCCACCTGTGAAACTCTAAATGAGAGTGAAGTAGAAGCAGAAAGCTTAAAATTACATTTCTACAATTGATAAGATAAGCTCTTTCCAGATCTTAGTCTCATAAATGAATTGAATTGGCAAATTGTTTATTAGCCTTGGCTGTTAAGACAACTAGATTAAGAAATAGACTGTTTTTTTTTTTCCTATCCATTTTCATGACTGAATTGGAAAGCCAAAGCTAGTTATCCCACTCGGTCTGAGGTCATGAAAGGAAGGAAATGACTGTGGGATGGCACTTATGTTATGACCTTAGGACTTATACACACAACAAAGGAGCAATAACTATCTTAAAGATTCAATTCAATTCTTCCTCATGCCCTGCTTTAAGTAAGGGACATGTTGGTGGATTTAAAAATATTCTGTATTTTTTTCTGCATCCTTATCATGTTGGCATTTATAAATAATTTTCATTTAATGTCTGTCAACCCTCACTAAATTCTAAAAGACACAAGGAAAGAAACTGGATATTTCTTGCCTTAGCACTTAGCAAAATACTACTCACCTAGTAAGAGCTCAGTAAATACTTGTGGAAAGAAAAAAAAAGGGAGAAAGAAGGGAGATAAATAATGTGGAATGAAAAGAAGGAAGGAGGCCAAGAGAGTACCCAAAAGATGGGAAATGAAACTCAGTACCTTCTATTTCATATATCTTCTTTAGAAGCTTCTATAAAAGCTTTAAATTTATTGAGATGACCAAACAAACTTTACACTAAATAAAAAAGAGGAGAAAGAGGGAGGAGGATGAAAATACATCTATGTTGATAATTATGTATCTTATTCAATGGAGGTATGCACACCCCTGGTCTCAAAATTCATTTCATGAAGACAAAATGGAGATGGAAATACTTCAGCCAGACCAGAGCAAAAATTTTCCTATTTAGAGGTCATACCCAGAAAGCTTAAAATTATCCTTGGTTATCTTGTGGGTCTGTGTTTGACAGAGCAGGACATTCAACTTGGATCAGATCACTCTTTTATTCACATCCCTCCTTAAACCAGGTCTGAGTATACTTACTATGCAGGATTCTACAAGGCAGTGGTATTTTTAATGTGAAAGAAAATAGTGAATACAATAAATGCTTTGGGAACTATGATGACCATTGAAAATAACACCAAAGTGTACATTACCTAATAGTTACCAGAATGATTTAATGTTATTTAACACTTAATAGGATTAATAAATCCTATTATTTAACCCTTACAGGATAGTGAATCTGTGAGTTAGGATTTATTAACCATGTAACATTGGTTAAGTTCCTTCACTTCTCTGTTCATTAGTTTTCTCTTCTAAAATTGTCAAATAGGATTGATCAAAGATTAAATGGGATAATGCATAGAAAATTCTGTGCTCACTAAATGTTGGCCATTATTAGTGGTATCATTATTATTATTATTTAGTAGCACAGACAACACTATCTAAAATTTACAGATCATAAAAGAACCTCAGAAAGTTACATGATTTCATTGCCTTTTAAGTTGTGGCCCCAGAACACTCATGCCAAATTCTGAAACTATCACACTCTGTACGGTTGACTGATGTGTGGCCCCTTTGGAACACTTTCATTACAGAATCCTAGGGAGAGTGACTTGGTATGAAGCCAATACATCAAGCCAGCAGGATCAGTCAGGGTCCTGGAAGTCAGGCCTGCTGAAGAGGTCACTCAATATCAGCTCCTGCCCAAAGCCCCCAGAGACCCAGACACTTTGGCTGTCCTTCATTTTAGCTCCTGTCAGTTTCAAAAGAGACCAACTTCTAGAGCTGAAATTGATGTGTTTGTGTGGCCATTCCATTCTGCTGAAATTGACAGAGGCTGAAACTGATGAAAGTAACCAATTTGTCAATTTCAGCAAAGGAACAGCTTTGAAGGCAGAGATGGACCAGATCCATACCTTTCCTGCCTGATGGAGAAAATTTAATTTTTCCTTCACTTTAAAAAAGTTCTGTGTTGACTCTCAGAAATTATTTTGGACTGTCCTCTAGATACAACCTGAAAGGGCCTGACAGTTTGAACAGATGGTCAATCCCATCAAAATTCAAACCAGTGTCTTATCAGAACATTGTTTTACATTGGATCGGTTGATCCCTATATTCAAAATAGTTTTTAAAAATTGTAAAATGTGGAATTACTCTAAACCCTGCTGCTTGTGAGTTTTGATGCAGCCCATGAAAATCACACAGCTTTGACTGACTTGCCAGTCAAAAACTCAGTCAAATCAGCCCAGAAATCCCTATTTGTCAACTATCTGTTTGTTTGACTATATTTTCTTTTACTTAGTAAAGAAAATGGTTGGTAGAGGCTTAACATTATACTAGAGGAGTTAAACATACTGGGTTGCAGTTCTGCTATTTTCCAGTTGTGTGATCTTGTCCAAGTTACCAGCTTTGATCTAAGTCTTTCCCCCATAAAATGAGTTTAGACGATAATAGCATTTGTCAACATATGTTCTTTGGATAATACTACTTTTTTTCATCAGATACGAATGGGTCTAACAAAAAAGTTCATAATTAGATAACTTTGGAAAACATTAAATATGTTTATTGACAAGAGGACATCCCAGAGCCTTTACCATCTTAACATGTATAATGGCTATGAATCTGTCACAAACCCTGTTGTACAATGAAATTTTATTTTCTAGAATCCATCCTGCCAAACTGATGAGAATCTTCTCTACAGTCATGTTGGGGGTCTTGGTTCTGAAATCTCTGTCGGTGGAAATATTGTTTCTGGGACTGTCCATATTAGGGATAAGCAAGCTTTTTCTATAAAAGGAAAGAGAAAATGTTTTAGGCTTTGCGGGTCATTCAGACTCTGTTGTAACTGCTCAACTCTGCTATGATTCAGTTTTAGCATTGTAGTGCAAAGGTAGCAACACACAATATATAATATGTTTTTAAAAAGTTCTTTTTTAAAATCATTTTAAAATGTAAAACCTAATCTTAGCTTGTGGACTATATAGAAAACAGATGATAGACTGTATTTGGCTTGCAGGCTGTGTAGTTTGCCTTTCTCTAATCTAAATGATCAGCTCTTTGATATTTCTGTGCCATGCTTGTAACACAGGAACCTTTGCAAGACTGTTTATTCCCACCTGCCTACCCATTCCCTCCTGGAGTCTTAAGCATCACAACATTATCTCTAGAACAGAGGTTCTCTTTCTTGCAAGACTTTCAGGTCCCTCTAACTGTATCCACCAACACCATCACCTTTCACCCCCTTCTCAAGCCCCAGGGAATTCACGGAGAAATTTGTCTCCTTTTGCATTTTGACAATAACTCCAAACCTTCCTCCCTTTCTGGGTTATTTTTGCTTTCTACCCTCACAACCATCCCTGAATTAATGAATTCGGGACCTGATTCAAATGTGAAGCTACAGGAAAAGAAAAAAAATAAATCTCTCAAAATGCCATCTTTATCACATATGCACTATGAATTTTTTAAAGCTATGCAACATTGTCCAAATGGTTTTGACAACGGTATGCTTTTTTAGGACATTTTGTGGAAGAGTTTTCCAATGACTTCACTTTGGAGAGCAATGGTCTAGGGCAGTGATGGCGAACCTATGACACGCGTGTCAGAGGTGACACGTGAACTCATTTTTTTTATTGATTTTTCTTTGTTAAATGGCATTTAAATATATAAAATAAATATCAAAAATATAAATCTTTGTTTTACTATGGTTGCAAATATCAAAAAATTTCTATATGTTACACGGCACCAGAGTTAAGTTAGGGTTTTTCAAAATGCTGACACGCCGAGCTCAAAAGGTTTACCATCACTGGTCTAGGGGTTGTCTAAGGTTGCTTAGAGCCAGCAGCTACTCTGATGAGGGCCTAGTTCTCTGCTGAAGAAATAATCATAGATTAGATTGGACTATGTTGCTATAAATTTGAGCTTGCATTTTATCTCCAGCCCTCTCTCTTCCTATTCTAATCCAAGTTTTTCTCCCACATAACTTTTGCATACGGGGCATGTTTCTTGGTGGAGCAAATGTCAAGGTGTTCATGACTTTCCTTACTGCCACTTATATATTATATCAGCAATTTTCAACCAGTGTGCTGCAAGAAATTTTAAAACATGCAATATCTGACTATTTAGTCAGGGGCACTGACCTCTTTTCCCTTTCAGTGGTCGGTAAACTCATTAGTCAACAGAGTCAAATATCAACAGTACAACGATTGAAATTTCTTTTGAGAGCCAAATTTTTTAAACTTAAACTATATAGGTAGGTCCATGTGCAGAAGTCGGTATTTTGTGGAAGAGCCACACTCAAGGGGCCAAAGAGCCACATGTGGCTCACGAGCCTCAGTTTGCCGACCATGGCCTTAGATTGTCAAATTAAGAAATGACAATAGGACCCACCGTGAGAGAAACCAAGATGGCGGCATAGGTAAACATCGGAGATTGCTGCCTCGCACAACCACTTCAAAAATACAACTAAAAGACGGAATGGACATCATCCAGAAACACAGGAAGGCTGGCTGAGTGGAAATTCTACAACTAGAAGGAAAGAGAAAAGCATACCGAGACTCAGAGGAGGTGCGGTGCGGAAGTAAAATACAGAGGTACAGAGGCACATGCGTAGAGGGCTGGCGGCTGAGGACACGGTTATCTTTTTCAATAGGGAGGGAGTCTCAAGCTCTGAGCTTCAGTTCCAGGCGAGTCTCTGGGGACCCAGACTCATACGGGAGAAACTGGACTGTCTGGCATCGGTCGGAACTCGAGGGCAGCTTTCTCTCGGGGGTGCTTGCAGAAATTGCCGGGACACTGAGAAGCAGGGCCTCTGAGGGCAGGACTGAGAGCAGCCATAACTGCTTGCTTCGCCCTGTTGATCCCCTGGGACCCTGCCCCGCCCAAGCCCTGCACAGAGGCTTTTGCATATGAAAGGCCTGGCCCTTTGCAATCTGATAATTACCTAACAAACTGCAGCTGGCCCAAGGCCCCAGGGCAACTTGCATTGTGTCAAAGCTGGCTCCTGCTTGGTAGCCTCAGGCAGAGGCTAGATTAGCACCTCCTTAGAGATCCAGGAGCCAGTGTGCCCGGTGGTCAGAGTGGGACCATCCAGATTGCAGCTCCTCCAATCCATAAAGGACACACTCAGGGGGCAGACTCAGTGAGCACCAAAGCCCCATTAAAGCAAGTCTTTCCCCGGAGGGGTGTCTCCAGCACAGAAGTTCTCCCACTGTAGACACAGCTGATTCTCACAGCCAATTGGCCTGGAGGTCAATCCCTCCCAGTGTTACCTATAACAATCAAGGCTTAACTACAACAAGACTGTGCACAAGGCCCACAAGGGGGTGCACCAAGAGTGTCTACCTCAGGTAATTGGGGAGGCTGAGCCACTGGGCCCTATAGGACACCTAGCACAGAAAGCCACTCTATCGACACAGCGAAGCATGAAAAAATGCGGATACAAAGAAACAGGACACAAATGACAGAAATGGAGGAAAGCAAACTACTGGATATAGAGTTCAAAACCACACTTTTAAGGTTTTTCAAGAATTTTCTAGAAACCGCCGATAAACTTAATGAGACCCTCAAGAAATCGAATGAGACCCTCGAGGTTGTGATAAAGGACCAACTAGAAATTAAGCATACATTGACTGAAATAAAAATACTATACAGACTTCCAACAGCAGACTAGAGGATCGCAAGAATCAAGTCAAAGATTTGAAATACGAAGAAGCAAAAAACACCCAACCGGAAAAGCAAAATGAAAAAAGAATCCAAAAATACGAAGATAGTGTAAGGAGCCTCTGGGACAGCGTCAAGCATACCAAACATCCGAATTATAGGGATGCCAGAAGAAGAGAGAGAGCAAGATATTGAAAACCTATTTGAAGAAATAATGACAGAAAACTTCCCCTACCTGGTGAAAGAAATAGACTTACAAGTCCAGGAAGCGCAGAGAACCCCAAACAAAAGGAATCCACAGAGGACCACACAAAGACACATCATAATTAAAATGCCAAGAGCAAAAGACAAAGAGAGAATCTTAAAAGCAGCAAGAGAAAGACAGTCAGTTACCTACAAGGGAGTACCCATATGACTGTCAGCTGATTTCTCAACAGAAACTTTGTGGGCCAGAAGGGAGTGGCAAGAAATATTCAAAGTGATGAATACCAAGAACCTACAACCAAGATTACTTTACCCAGCAAAGCTATCATTCAGAATTGAAGGTCAGATAAAGAGCTTCACAGATAAGAAAAAGCTAAAGGAGGTCATCACCACTAAACCAGTATTATATGAAATTCTGAAAGGTATCCTTTAAGAAGAGGAAGAAGAAGAAAAAGGTACAGATAAAAATTACGAACAACAAATACACATCTATCAACAAGTGAATCTAAAAATCAAGTGAATAAATAATCTGATGAACAGAATAAACTGGTGATTATAATAGAATCAAGGGTATAGAAAGGGAGTGGACTGCCTATTCTTGGGGGGGAAAGGGGTGTGGGGGATGTGGGAAGAGACTGAACAAAAATCGTGCACCTATGGATGAGGACAGTGGGGGGGGGTGGAGGGGGGGGGTGGGAACTGGGTGGAGGGGAGCTATGGGGGGAAAAATAGGAACAACTGTAATAATCTGAACAATAAAGATTTAATTAAAAAAAAAGAAATGGCAATAGCTAATGCAACAATAGCTGTCAGGTGTGAATGAATCAAAATAATAATTATTTTTTGTTAGATCAACAAAACATATAACATATTTTTGGTGTGCTGCAGAATTTTAGTAATTAGTTTATGTGTGCTATGAGATAGAAAAGGTTGAAAATCGCTGTATTATATTATAGCCAGATTGTTGGTTGATGAACAAACTGGTTTTCCCCTCTTTAACTCATTTGTCTTCAGCCTCTTTTATAAATCACTGCGTGATTTGACACAATTGTTAAATCTTTCTTTCTGAAGAAAATTTTCTCCAGCTGGATATTTTATTTGGCCTGTGTGGCTTTTTTGTAAACTATCAATCTGTGCCCAGAAGAATGACCTTAACATGCATGATACCTAGACCTTTGGATAATAAAAATAAATAAATAAATAAATCTAGAAGCAACCTTATTCTTAAAATAATCCCTTTGGTTTCTCTGACATGATCCTGTCCTCTGTTCACTGCTTTCTCTCCTGGCCAGGTCCCCCCTTCCCACCACGTATATGTAAGAACAAAGCATCTGTGGCTGACTAGCGCGTTATAGAATTCTCCACACCTCACAACCTCAACTTTGTGTAGCTGACTCCAAATGTATTTTTTTTGTCCTGAAATCAAAATTCTTTTTCATTGGTTTATTTATTCATTCATTTAATATTTATTGAATGCCTACTAAGTGTCACGGTGTGGGGTACCCCAGGGTGAACAAAACAGACATGGCCTCTGCCTCCATGGACCTTAATGCTTAATGGGGGAGATGGCTATTCCACAAGTACATGAACAAGAATACAGCTTAAACTAAGTAAGTGCTTCAAGTAGATTTTGCCTAACAATGTCCTGGTTTCAGTACTAAAAGACCTGAATTCCAGGAAACTTCTGATTCCTGGGCAAACAGGGCAGATTGATCCTACAAGGCTAAAAGCTGGGTGCTATGAAAGAGTAACACAGAGGATGAACTGCACATTGCATAGCCTGGAAACCTTTCTGAAGAGGTATCATTTAAACTGAGAACTGACAGATTAAAAAACACACAAAACAAATAAGAGAAGCCCGATCATAGGAGGAGAGGAAGGAAAGGGATGCCCAGGCAAAAGGAAGTCTGTTTACAAGGAACTTGAGGCATTCAGGAAGCTGAAAAAAGCTATTTATTTTTCAAATTTATCTTTAGTGTTGAAAGTATTACAGATGTCCTCCTATTTCCCCCAGTCACCCCACTCCATCTCTCATTCTCCCCCCACCAGGCCTTTAATTAATGAATATTAAACAAGGTAGATGGCAGGTTTAGATAAAATTAAAACAAAAAACAAAAAAACAGGAATGGCTTATATCATAGTCCACTGTAAGAAATTTGAGTCCCATTTTAGGTGCAGTAGTCAGTAAGCCATTTTATGACTTAGAAAGAAGACTTTCCAAATAACCCATGGCTATAGGAACATTAGTAACAATTTTTTTTCAAGACATATATTGTCTATTAGATAAGATCATCATTGATGTAACCAACTGTAAATCAGGTAATTGAGTGCTAAAGCAGGGTAAACAGTCAAGGAGGGAAATTCAGAAGTAAAGTAAGGGCTTAACCTATTCTTTCCACCTCAGGAGTTTCTTAGGCTCTGCTTCCTACTTCTGCTACAAATTTTCTGACAGTGATTTGGTTTCCCCACTTTTGTGTACATTATTGCATATTTCCAAGTGTCTGCTCTACCAGGACTTACAGACTGGTGATTGTGGTAGATGATCTCTTTGCAGTTAATTTGCAATTCTCCCCCCAGATACTGCCCTTTGATGCCTTTCCTTGACCTAACCCACTGCAGCCAGGGTAATAGGAGATTACCGCCCTACACACCCTAGGACTGCAACCAGGACCATGGGCCGTGCTGCTCTTGGAGGGGAAAGACACTCTAACGCAATGACTCAAAGCACCCATCCACAACCCATCCACCCGTTGATGTTTGAAACGATAAATAAAGTACAGTGGGCCTTCACAAAAACCTAAAAGAATGCTACAGGCTTTGGCCAAGGTCTTAGGCAGGAATGGTGCATGAATAACTGTGGTAACCACAATGGAATTATTGACAGGTATTTCCATTCCATCAGAATGAAGGGGAGTGTGGTTAACTACCATGTTGTTAGGACAGGAAAATCAAAATTATTTTTGTTCCCTGAAAAAAAATACTCTCATTTAAATACCCAAAGATTGCTCTCAATCAGATCCAAGGATCAGACTGGTTCACAAATTCTTTTGGTTAGTATGATAATGAGACTTCAACTGCACACCAAGTAATTGTACTTATTAAAATTTATGATTGTGCATTAGAGAGTTCCATAGTATTCAGGAAGTCTCAAAGCTATAACTTAGAGCCTCAACTTCACCTTCTTCAGTACATTTTATTTTCAGAAACTGTTATTTAAATACAGATGGTTATATAAATTTCCACTCCTGACCTAAAATATTTCCAGCAATATATACTATGATTAATTGGCACCATGAATATCCTTTTTTCCAGGGATTATCTGTTTTTGAGCCTCTGAGATAGAATGATAAGCTCATTTCTAGAAATACACATTTTCTATGCAGCTCTCAAAGACTAGCATCTAGCAGCAGCAGTGGGCATCTGCTCTTGATGCCCTATCTTGATTCTCTAAACAAACTAGCTAATAGTTACATCCAACAGGCAGCCAAGCAATCAGCTTGGGAAGGCCACTCTCCCTGATTTGAGCATTTCTCAGTCACTTTTGTTTTTGTTATTAAAGGCCAAGCTCATAATCCCTGACTGTGTTCATCATGGCTGAGTGTTGACAAGCCACAAACACTGTCACTGACAGTAGTTAAAAATGCAGCTCGGTTAATGCTGACATACTGCTATCTTCTGAGGGCTGGCTGATGTGTGTTCATTTATAATCTAATTGCATGTCCACTTTTAAAAGTCAGCTCCCAGTGTGGAATGGATAAGAATACAATTACCCAATGATATGCGTAATCATTCAGTGCTGTTAGTCCCAAAAGGTATTGCAGTGACATTGAGAAAATTAGATCTATTCTTCATACAATTATATGGCTACACTTTCACTCTAATGCCCTTATAATTGGGAAGGAGCATTGAAATGTGAAGCTGGGTGCATTTCACACTCTAATTATTACCAAGCAACTCATTCTTAAGACAGGTTTCTGGGAAAGACAGTTCGTTGCCAGAGTGCTTTGATAGTCCCAAATGTTTATTGTTGTTTTCATGTCAGGTAAATCTTCTTTCCTCCTATAAAATTTAGATTGCTACTGAGAGTTTACTAGAAGTGAAGATTTGGGTGAATGCCTGGAATTTTATTTAGTCAATTTTTGTCTTTGAAAAGAAAAATTCTATGTGGATATATTTCTCCTGCTTTTATTGGCAAATGGGCCCTCAGTCAATACTTGCCCCATATTTTACAGGGTGGTTGATTTGATAACAAAAGTGCAGGTTATTTTGTAAACTGTTAAGCTATTACTGTTATAATTATTGCTGCTCATTATTATTATTATTATTTGTCATTAGGTATCAGAACCTGACTTAGTTGCCTTTGTGGCCACTGCCTATAAAAAATTATGAAGTCAAATGAATATCTCTGGCCTTAGTTCAGTTGGATTCTTGTTGTACAAGTTAGTGGTATCTGGATTCATGGGCATTTATTAGGGATTCTCCTCCATTTCCTATTTTTGGAATCATAGGTTTATAGAACAAACAATGCAGCCAAAATGACATCGTACCCCATCAGTTATTTTACCATTAGGCTACAAACTCTACGAAGGCAAGAACTGTGTCTCTTCATAGGAGGCATTAAATAAATAGTTTCAGACTAAAAAAAAAAATGAGCACCTTTATTTTACATTTCTTCATTCTTCATGAGCATGTGTTTTTATGTCATTGAGCACAGTTATAATAACTGCTTCAAAATCCTTGGGTATGAATTTTAACATGTGGATTATTTATTAGTTAACATGGTATTTCTCCACTGATTTTCCTTTCACTTAAGAATGGATCAAATGGTCTAGATTTTAAATAGATTGCATTCTGTATATTATGAGGCTATTGGGGAGACTCTGGGTATGCTGTGTTCTTGCGAAGATTACTGATTGTTTTGTTGTTATTTTAGTGGGCAAGTTGGCTTGCCTCAAACTGAAAACTCCCTCTTGGGCAGCAAGTCAAATACCAATTCAGTTATTTTGTTGGTAGCTGGGCTGCTTGCAGTATGTCCTGTGCACGTATGGTGCAGGTCAATTAGAGATTTACATAGAATATATACATAGACCATGTTCCTTGCCATCTCTGGCTCTCTTTTTTTCTGGGATCCTCCTACCCTCCTTCTAGTGACTGTGATTAGTTCTTTTTATTTTAAATGTAATACTGTTTATTTAACTTCCAAAACATCTCAACATTCTAAACATACCAAAAAAAAAAAACATTGCAAATTGTATTTTAGTACAGAAGGTTCTTGAACTTTCATTTTTGCAACGGTTCTTCACTTTGCTGGCAATGAAGAGTTCCACAATTTATTTAAAAACAATTTAAAATTATCGCTTAACTAAAAGAGACCCAAATACTTCTCATGCCAGCTGACTCCCCTTTTCCAAAGCTAAGAAAGGCAGAAGAATGCTATGTCACTGTATACAAAGACCAGACAACCTGAAACTTCAGTGGATGCCCACGGCAGTGTCCACAGGTCCAGCCTCACAGTGCACACCTGAGCAATGGCCCCTCCAAAAGGCCTCTTCCCCACAGCCTCAGCGCCAAGCAAAGAGCATTAAGAGCTTGTCTCAGCTGTCTTGTTCTTTTTACAAATGATAAATATGTACAGTTGATAACTCAGGATTTCCTGCCAATAACCATATAGTTAACACCACCTTACAGATTAAAAAAGAAAATGTCAGAAACATCTTTAAATGCCTTGTCACAATAATAGAAAAACTGTACAGAGGGAAGAGAACATGAAAGCCTTTTCATTTAAAAAATGTTTGGAAATATGGATAACTTTGATATAGTTTCAGGGTGCTCCTGACATCCATGTAAACTACTGACAATTTCTAGAACACTCTGAGAGACCAAATATGATCCTGGTCCAATTCATGTAAACCACTGACAACTTCTAGAACACTGTGAGAGACCAAATATGATCCTGGTCCAATTGTGTAATGAATCCCAATGAGGGCAGCAAACACAGAGACCAAATATGATCCTGGTCCAATTGTGTAATGAATCCCAATGAGGGCAGCAAACACTTTTCAAGTAAGAGCTCCCTCCCTCCCTCCCTCCTCCTCCTCCTCCTCCTCCTCCTCCTCCTCCTCCTCCTCCTCCTCCTCCTCCTCCTCCTCATTTTCCTCTTCCACCTTTTTTCAGGCAACATTAGCAGGCCACTGCACCATCAAACTATCCTCTTCCCGCCTTTTTTTCAGACAACATTTAGCAAGGACACCTACCCCATCCAAACTTTTCCTTTGGGATTTACAGTCAGCGACATCCTTCTATACTTCCCCTTAGCCTTGCAGCTTTATTGTTGCAAAGTAAGACTGCTTTTCACTATCACTCATTATTTTCTTATCTTTCTCAGCTTCTTTGCCACATCTCCAATAGAGATGCCAGGGTTTGGGGATTTGATGGTGAGGCGGCGTTCCAAACAGAACAGGAAGAATCCAGATGGTGGCCTCTGGGCGGCTTTAGGCCCTTCTTGCCTCCCTTAGTTGGTCCATAATCCTTCATTTCCACACCATAGCATACTTTCTTTGCCTTTGCCATTTCATCAAATTTAGACTTCTTTTTCACAGACATTGTCTTCCACCTCTCAGAGCATGTCTTGGAAAATTCTGCAAAACTGACAGGAATATCTTTTTATTTTCTTCTTATGTTCCTCTCTGTTTATCTGCACAAAGAAGGCAAAAGCAGACATCTTGCCCTTTCGTTTCTTGGGATCACCTATAGCCATCCTGACAGCAGTGTTCATTAGTTTCTGTGATTGGTTCTTTATGCCAAAATAGTGAAGGTTTCTAGGGAAGTTTTAGCTGCCCCATGTGTGCTGACTGTATCCTACCCTTGAGCTAAAAGCAGTAAGAAATGGGAAACTAATACCATGATACCATGTCATTTCCTTCATCCAAATGTCAGCATCTCTTCAGAATCTGCTGAAATTTTGTTCACTCCTCAGAGCTTTGTATTTTCCAGTTTTTAATTTTTATCTGTGGGAGGACTTTTTAAAAATATTCTGTATGATAAAAATTAGATGCAAAGAGGGACTATGACTTCTCTAAGGCCACAGAGATGGTTTCAATTCTCTAGCCATGACCATACAAAAACAATCGTGCAGATATTATCTTGCTTGATTCTAATCCAGAATTTCTTTGATCCCAGAATACTGTCATCTCAGTCAATGTAGCCTACTGAAAGTGGCCCCTCTCAGTTTCAGCCTACTCTAGAATAAAGTCTAAAGATGCCCAAATGGGTCAAGCTGCATTAAAGATACTTCTATTTATTACCAAAGCTTAATTCAAAGTTTAAGTTACTACCATACTAGTTCCCAAACATGCAACCAACTATTAGTGGTCACCTAGATGAAGAGATGATAAGTCCAAGAGACAAATAACAACAAAAACAAACAAACCTTATATTAACCTCCTAATTTTAAAGAAATGTACTAGCCTATGAAAACAAGAAGTCTAGTAATCATTGCACATTATCATAGTGAGCAATTTATGGGCCTAATTATTTTATAATTGAAATCCTATATAATAAAAAGGTAATATGCAAATTGACCCTAATAGCATAAGACTGGGAATGACCAGTCCTGTGACGCACACTGACCACCAGGGGGCAAACACTCAACGCAGGAGCTTCCCCCTGGTGGTCAGTACACTTCCACAGGGGGAGTGCTGCTCAGTCAGAAGCCGGCTCATGGCTGGCCAGCGCAGCAGCAGTGGCGGGAGCCTCTCCCCTGAGGACTCCCAGGCTGCCAGAGGGATGTCTGACTGCCAGCTTAGGCCTGATCCCCTGGGGAGCGGGCCTAAGCCAGCAGGTGGACATCCCCTGAGGACTCCTGGACTGCAGATTGGCCTGAGGGATCCCCCCCCAGTGCACAAATTTTTGTGCACCAGGCCTCTAGTGTTATTTAAATCATCTCTCTAGGTTCAGGTAGCCCAACTATTTTATTATTTCCACAAAGACAGTTATTTCCATTTAGACTGTCAATATTCCTTCAGATTGCATGTCTGAAAACTTACGAAAAAAAGAGACAGCAAAACAAAGTTTGTGAATCCAGTGAAAGGTGTATTGAACTTCTAGGATAATAAAAAAATAATAACCTTCCCCTTAATTTTTCTCTGTTTTCACAATGCTATGGGGCTGCTGTGAAGATACTATCATAATCCCCTTTAACCTTTGGTTTACTAGGAAAGGAATAAATGTCCCTGATTGTGGGATTAGCTATTTCATTACATGGGGAGTTAAGAATCTCTAGTTCTTTTCATAGGGAGATAGCTCCTTGAATCTTCCTTCTTGGCTGGTTTCTTCCATTCTCTGAGCATCTGATTATCAAGTACATATTAGTTATTGGATTTAAATAACTAAGAGCTATGATGATGAAAGAATAATACATATCTCAAACCCTCGGGTTATACTGATCACTCTGTAATTTGCAGCCATGTACTTAGAGGGATAAAGTAATAGGTCCCAGAACTTATAGACAATGGTATCTCTCTGAGAGTTAAATTATAAGGTTAGCACTTAGTGGATGAGTAAAGCTATCCTAAGGAAGAGCAAAACTAGGAAATATTCTTCAAAATATATAATTTTGTAAAACAAATCTAGCATCATAGAAAACACTATTGAAGGCATATTCTGTGCTGGGAAGTTTAGATAAATTGTTCTCAAAACACCCCTTTGAATTAGAGGGTACTGTCATCTCCATTTTTCGGATGAAAAAACCTTAAGCTCAAGGAAGCTTTGTAATCTGTCCAAAGTCATTTGCCTGGCCAGCATCAAAGCCAGGAATCAAATCTCACTTTGTCTACTTCTAAGCCCATAAACCCTCCTTTTACTTGTTTCAAGGCCTCAGAAAGCGGTAACCAAAAATACTCCAAGAAGGAAAATAACAACAAGAGGGAGTGCTTTCTATGAATTCAAAATAAAAAAGAAAATCCAATGAGAGTTTATCAGGTGTTTTAAGAGACCAATATTATTACTCATTTTTTTTCAATTTTGTTGCATTATTATTTGTAGTCCAAGTCTGAACCTTCAACTGGATGCCAAGTTTTCTTCCACATCAGAGACAAATCTCATAAAACATTGTGTCCTTGGCATTCTTGCTTTGTAGGTATTGGTCTTCATCCAATTCCTTTTTGAGCCTTCAAGTCTGTTTCCCAGAATGTTCTTATCTCAGCAATGGCATCTTTTTCCATTGCTCCTCTGGAATTGATTCCAGACTCTGCCCCTTTTGTCTTAACTTGAGCTCTAATTCACAGTCATCCTTCTGATGTCATGTACTTCCAACCATGGGATAAAACAACCCAGGCTGTCCCAGGCCTACCCAGACCAGCCTCTGAGACCCCCCCACAATGTCATCTCAGTGCTGCCAGACTAATCTTCCTTAAACATCAATCTCACTCTGACCTTTAAGCCGGTCTCCTCATATGTAAAACAAGGTGTTTGAACTAGATGATCTCTAAGATCACTTCTTGCTTTACAACTATATAAATTCTCTCATATATAAGTGTGGTCTTATTCTAGTATTCTCTAGAGTGAGGTGCAAAAGCATGCTTTCTTTGCATAAAAGTTCTATAGAAATAAAACACTTTTCACTCAAGGTGTCAGTTATTAAAAGCAGTCACAATATAGTTTGAATGGAAACTATTTAATCACAGAAGTACTTTTAAGTGACTTTGTCATTTCCACTCCATTTGATTTGTTATAATTTACATCCCTTGTACTAAAAAAGAGAGGTGTTTTCTGAAGATGTTTCCTGTGCTTAGTGGATCCATGGGAAATGTAGAATTCCTTGTGAAATGCAAACATTTTCCTTTACCAGTGTTCAATTTTGTTTCTATTTTTAGGTTACTGTAGTGTCAGAATGCCCCCTCCCTCAAATCTTGTTGTCATTATAAAAGTGGCATTCTATTTCAAGGAGTTATAGCTACAGGAAGACAATTTCAGAAGGGTAATGTGAATTTTGATATCAAAATTGTTAAGGAGCTGTCCATCCTTTCTTGGGAGTTAGTTTATTCCACATGGTCAACTACCTTCAGCTGAGGATTTGGGAACTGCATGTTGGATAGGCTTAAACTTCCTGAGCTGATTCAGACATCTCAAGTGGTTAATTTTTTATAATTTATTGTATACTAGCATTAGAATTCTTTTAATTAGATTATTGTATATGATCAGTTGTAGCATAGACAAATATCAACTAGTCAATCTGATTAATACCCCTTTGTCTGCATAGTTGACAAACCCATCCCTAGTATATACATACATATGTAACTTTAGTATAAAATATTATTTTCAATCACCTGATTAAGCCATTTCCCAAGTAGATTCACTAAAAGCCCCCTCATATAGAATTCAATTAGTGAACTTAGTTTTTTAGAATCATCATCTCTACTCTCAGGATTATGCATCACCAATTAAATTTTAGAGAACTGTGACCCAGTATTCAAGATATAACTTATGAATTAAAAATAATCACTATATATGTATATAAGCTGGTTTGAAGAATAAAAAATAATTGAGTTGGGTTTTTTGAATTGTTCTTTCCTTTTAAAACTATTAGATGTTGTTTTAATGTTTGCCCAAAGGCAAGGTTCAATTTTATTCCTTAGATTGTTTACTTTTGTTAATTTTCTTTTCTTTTCCATCCTATTTCTCCATCTCACCCTTGTCACCTCACCTCTCGGCATTCTTTGTTCAGACCTCACTCAGCCTATTGTAATCCTATATTATTGATCTAAAATACTACCCTTTTTCTGAAGTTTTCCTGAAAAGTAAATCCTACCTATGAACTTTGTCTTTCCTACTTTTTTGGTAACTACCACTTCCTGGTGGTTTGGCTACTATTGCCATGTTGTGATATTTTCTCTCTCTAATTAGACTATTAATCCCTTCAGCACAGTACCTCCGCATATTCCCCACAGCACACAGTACAATGCTTGTGTTTCTGACAGGTACCTAACGAAATTAATGTGCATGTAGAGAGAGTTAGAGGTGGGGGTCAAAAGAGAGGTTATCCTAAGCTTTCTTAATGCAACCACATCAACCAACTTATCAGATGCTGAAATCTAGGATCTTAAACAATGAAAAGGCTTATTAATTAGCCACTGAACAAAGAGGAAAACTCCAAGACTCAAATGAGTATGTTCCTACTCCAGACGAAATCTCCTAGGAGTCCGCTTATCTTGCCCAGCCCCATTCAGCCTGATTCTCAAGAACCCACTGTGAGGGCCCTGACCAGAGTACACCAGAGGTTAAAGGCCCACTTGCTATACACATGCACGCAGGCAATGACACAGCAGTATTACTATGTTAAAGGCCCCTTTGGCCTATGCATGCATGAGAGCAATGACTCAGTAGTAGCGCTATACTATACTACTGTTCAGATGCACCCTTATAAAACCTACTTACGTTAATGTAGTACAGATGTCACTAATTGGCACGAGGCCTCTTTTGTTTGAGTAAGTATATAAGGTGCCACTGACCAGCAGGTTGTTGGTTGCTTTGTTCACAATAAAGCATGTCCCACCTACCTATGGCCACTCATATGTTCTTCCAATTCCCGGGGTCCAAAGGGGTCAAGTCCCAGGCAGAGGAACTTGCACCCACACTCAACTCCCTCAAGTTGTGACATCAGAAGTGGGGTCTTATTTCATGTTGGTTTATTTAATCTAAGATACATACATATCAAGCTGGGTCAACTGTGCCAAGAAAAAATTTGCTAACATTAAGAATTAAAATATTGTTATGGTCAAGTTTTTCAAGTTAGTGCATGGTTCCTTTTGCTAATTCCACTCTAGTGTACATTTCCAGATTTATTAACAAATCTAGCTTTTTTTTCTTTTCATTTTCCAAGATATTATCATCTCAAATAAGACTTGGATACATTTTCTAAAGACCCTACCTAGTGCATACCACATGGTCAGTATTACGTACTCATTGATCAATTCATACTCTTCTTGCATGTTGTTTGTTATATTTACATTAAATAATCCCAATGTTAGACACTTGGAACAAAAATAGAATGAATTCCTTACTTCAGGAGCTTAGAGTCTATAAAAGGGAAATATGAGCAAATAAGTAATAGCAATTCAAATTGATAACAAGTCTATACCGAGATAAAGAAAACATATCTCTATTTTTTTCTTTAAAGCTTTGCTAAGGACTAATTGACATAAATCTGCACATATAAAGTGTACAATTTGATGTTTTGACAAATGCGTATCTCCTTGAAACTATCACCACAATCAAGATGACACATCCACATGCCCAAAAGATTCCTCCTGCCTCTTTGTAAGCCCTTCTTCTCACCCTTCCAAACCCCACCTGACCTCCACTGGCAACCAGTGATCTTATTTCTACACTGTGGATTATTTTTCTTTTTCCAAAATTTTATATAAACAGTTATGAAGTATGCATACTCATATTTTTCACTCAGTGTATTTATTTTGAGATTCACCCATGTTGTAACATGCCACTTCATATATTTTTTTTAATCTCTTGTTTTTAAATTGATTTTTAGAGAGAGAGGAAGGGAGAGGGATAGAGAGATAGAAACATCAATGAGAGAGGAATATCATTGATTGGCTGCCTCCTGCACACCTCCTACTGGGAATGGAGCCCACAACCCGGGTATGTGCCCTGACTGGAAATCGAACTTGCAACCTCTTGGTTCCTGGGTCAATGCTCAATTGCTGAGCCACACGGGCCAGGTCATTTCTTTTTATTGACAAGCAGTATTATTGTATAGTTATATCTCAATTTAATTATCTACTTGCTGATGGTCATTTAGGTTATTTCCAGGTTTGGGCTATTACAATAAAGCTATGAACATTTATGAACAAGTTTTCTATGAAAATATGCTTTCATTTCTCTTAGATAAATATCTAAAATAGAATGGTCAGGTCATATAATTTACTTTAAAGAAAACAACCAAAACCTTTTCCAAAATGCTTATATCAGTTTATACTCCTAGGGTATGAAACTTGTAGTTATTCTGGTTGGTCAATGTTTTTAATTTTAAACAATCTAGTAGCAGTATACTGGTATCTCCTTTTAGTTTTAACTTGTATTTCCCTACTTGATAATGCTGACAGCAACTTCCATATGTTTATTTGTCATCTGTACCATATATCCTCTCTGATGAAGTGTCTGAGCAAATCTTTTGCCCATTATAAAATGCATTTCTTGATTGTCTTCTTTTTGAGTGGTACGAGTTCTTCATATATATTAGATACAAATCATGTTTGGATACGTGTTTTTAAATGTTTTCCCAGTCTGTGGCTTGCTTTACATTTTCTTATCTATGTTATTAGAAGTCCATTTATAGGAGGGGTGGAGAACCTTTTTCTGCCAAAGGCCATTTGGATATTTCTAACAGCATTCATAGGCCATATAAAGTTATCAACTTAAAAATTAGCCTGCTATATTTGGTCAAACATTTAATTAACTCACCCCTGATTTATGGTATTAAATGTTGTGTAATATTTAAGAAATTTTAGACAAGAACATGGGTAAGTAAGATTGTTTTCTCTTATGTTTTCTTCTCAACTTTTTACATTTTGGCTCTTATGCTTAGGTCCATGATCAATTTCAAGTTAATTTTTATGTATTATATTTAAGGACTTCTTTGCATATGCATATCCATTTGTTCAATTACACTTTGTTATAAAAGATTATATAACAGTTTGTTTTAAAAGATTTACAAATTTGGCAAATTTTTGAAAAATGAATTGAACATATGTGTATGTCTTTATCTGAACATTCTATTCTATTCCAATGAATTATCACCTATCTTTACACTAATACCATATTGTCTTGACCACTGTAGTTTTAAAATAAGTCTTGAAGTCAGGTAGTACAAGTCCTCCAAGTTTGGTCATCTCTTTCAAAGTTATTTTGGTTATTCTACACCTATTTCATTTTTATATAAATTTTAGAAAACTGCTTGTCAATTTCTACAAAATATCCAGATGGATTTTGTTTGCAGTTACATTGAATAGGTATATCACTTTAGAGAATATTTCTTTTATTTTCATTAATTCCTCTCAACAATGTTTGGTAGTTTGCAGTATACACATCATTTGCCAAATTTATCCATAAATAGTTAATACCTTATATGTTATTACAAACAGTATTGTATTTTTTATTTCAATTTTCAGTTGTCTATCACCAGTATATAGAAACATATTAGTTTCTGTATATTAATTTTATATCCTACAAACATGCTAAACTTATGTATTAGTTATAGTAGCATATTTATAAATTCTCTAGGATTTTTTAATTGGATGATCAGGTAGTCTATGAATGAAGACACATCTACAGGTTTTGTGCCAATCTAGATGTATTTTATTTATTTTCTTGCCTTAATAAACTATCTAGAACCTTGAGAACAGTGTTGAACCGAAATGGTAAGAATAGTCATTATGGCCTTATTTCTGATCTTAGAAAAAAATATTTTATTTTTTAGGGTTAAATATTACCTTAGGAGGAGGATTTTCCTTGTTGCCCTTCATTAGGTTGAGGAAATTATCTTATATTTCTACTTTTCTAAGAGGTTTTATAAGGGAGGGTATTGAATTTTGTCAAACTGTTTTTCTACATCTTTTTTAGATAAGTGTATGCTTTT
Organism: Myotis lucifugus; assembly: GCF_000147115.1. Classification (NCBI taxonomy): domain Eukaryota; kingdom Metazoa; phylum Chordata; class Mammalia; order Chiroptera; family Vespertilionidae; genus Myotis; species Myotis lucifugus. The sequence goes on from NW_005871071.1 coordinate 10,588,580, forward strand.
CTTTTTTAGTCCAGTAATATGGTAAATTGCCATGAAAAATTTTTTTAAGTATATTTTATTGATTTTACAGAGAGGAAGGGAGAGGAATAGAGAGTTAGAAACATCAATGAGAGAGAAACATCTATCAATCAGCTGCCTCCTGCACACCCCCTACTGGGGATGTGCCCACAACCAAGGTACATGTCCTTGACCAGAATCGAACCCGGGACCCTTCAGTCTGCAGGCCGATGCTCTATCCACTGAGCCAAACCAGTTAGGGCACCATGAAAATTTTTGATAGACCTTATTTTTAGAACAGTGTTAGAATTACAGAAAAATTGGAAAGGTAATTCAAAATCCCCATATGCCTCGTATCAGTTTCTCCTGATTTACATTGATGTGATACATTTGTTATAATTAATAAACTAATGCACGTACACTATTATCAACAATATTCATAGTTTATTTAGATTTCATTAAGTTTTATCTGATGTCCTACTTCTGTTCCAGGAGCCCATCTGGGACATCATAATATATGTAGTTGTCAAGTATCTTTAGGCTTCTGGTGGTTGTGGCAGTTTCTGGGATTTTCCTTGTATTGATGACCTTGATAAAAGGTGCTTTGTATGGTGTCTAAAAAATTATAGTAATATAATTTTCTCACCATGAGACTGGATTTATGGTTATTTAAAAGAAGAACACAATGGTAAAGTCCATTTTTCATCACATGAAAATCAAGGATACATCATAGCAGCATATTACTGTTGTCAACCTTGATCACCTGGCTCAGGCAGTATTTGTTAGGTTTCTCTACTAGAAAGTTATTGCCTTTTCCTTTATTTCTTGCTGTACTCTTTGGAAAGAAATCACTATGTACAGGCCACATTTAAGGAGTGGGGAGTTATGCTACACCTCTTGAAGAAAGAATTTTTACATAAATTATTTGGAACATTTCTTCACAGAAGATTTGTGTTTTCTTCTCCATTTATTTATTCAATCATCACTTTTATAAATATTGATTTATGGCTATTATTTTATCCTTTGGGTCATAATACAATACTGCTTTATTTTCTTGCTTGGGTTGTCATGGCTTTGGCCATTGGGGACACTTTCAGTTGGCTCTTGTCTACCTTGACCTACCCCCATCACTGTGTTTGGGGGGTTTGAGCATTTTCTAGCATTACAACATACTCCCATTCACCTTCCGTATTGCCACCCAAGTCCTAAAATAAGCTATTTCTCCAAAGGAGCCCTCGCTCTTTTTGTTGGAAACTGATATTGGAAATCAAGATCTGAGTGCTAGGTGTGCTTTTGCTTCTATTCTCAATAGAAATAATAGAATAATTTATTCTATTCTCTCTTGGTTGACAGAGCAAGGAAATATTAGTGCATATATTAAACTGTTACACCCATATGTATATTGTATAAATCCTCTACATAAAACTATGTTTAACTACTTCTATTAATGTTAAGCTAGACATGAGTTCATACAGATGCCTCTAACTCTAATTCATTACCCCATGGATCATTCTAGCCCCCTCCTCTTTCTTACTTGTAAATTCTCTCTCCGACAGTGAGAAACCTGATTTCCATCTTCCACTATTCATTTACTTAATTGCCCAACTCCAGTATATATGTATAGCAGTATCAGAATTATTAATTTGTACACTACAGGAGACAACTTTATAAACTACAGCACAGTTTCTTGTTTTCGGTTCCTTTTGCTTTTAATCTTATAGATTCCACTCATTTCAAAGTTACATAGGTCAGCACCTTTCCCTCTGATTCCTTCAGTTAGGCTGTTTCATACATTTGTAATACAGTTAGATTCTCTTCTCAGTTGGCAATCCTCCCTTGGATCCTTCAACATCCTAAATAATTTTTTTAACTACATACATTAGGTTTTACTTTTTGTGTTGTGAAGTTCTATGGATTTTGGAAAGGTCATAATGTGTTGTAACCACCATTACAATACTAAACAGAATAATTTTATTGCATTAAAAGTCCCCTGCATCTCACCTGTTCATTCATCTCCCTTCCCCTAACCTCTACCAGCCACTGATCATTTTATAAATAGGTTTGGGTTGTTTTTTTTTTTTCAGAATCTATATGTATAGAAGCCTAATATGCAAATTGTCCCATGGGAGTTTGACCGGGAGACTGATTGCTCACTATGACATGTGCTGACCATCAGGGGACAGTGTGGAATGAAGGGAGGCCCTGGCCGGCAGCCAGGGATGGGAGGCCCTGGCCGGCAGCCGGAAGGCCCCAATCGGCCCTGATCGCTGGCCAAGCCTGGGGACCCTACCCGTGTACGAATTTCATGCACCGGGCCTCTAGTATTATATAATTGGAATCACACATTATGTAGACTTTTAGATTGGGTTCTTTCATTTAGCAATATACATTTAAGGTTTTTACATGTCTATGATTTGATAGCTCATTTTAAAAAATCACTAAATAATAACCATTATATGAATATAACCAGTTTGTTTATCCATTCACCCATTCAAGGACATCTTAATTGCTTCCAGTTTTTAACCTAAGATTAATAAAGCTGCTATAGGTATCTGCATGTAGGGTTTTGCATGAGCATAAGTATTTAGATCAACTGGATAAATACCTAGCAGTGTTATTGTTGGATTACATACTTAGAAAGAGTATGTTTAGTTTTGTAAAAAAAGTTGTCAAACTGTCTTTCAAAGTAGCTGTAACATTTTGCACCCATACTATCAATGGCTGAGAGATCCCATTGCTCTGAATTGTTACCAGCATTTGGTAATGTCTGTTTTGTTTTATTATATATTTTTTAGGATTTTAGTCATTCTAATAGATGTGTAATGGTGTCTTATCGTTGTTTAATTTGCAACTCCCTAATGACAAATGATGTTGAACATCTTTTCATGTGCTTGTTTTTCATTTGCATATTTTTGCCAAAGTGTCCAGATATTTTGCCCATTTTTAAATTTTTTGTTTTCCTATTGTATTTTAAGAATTCTTTATATACTTTGATACAAGTCCTTTTTCATATATATGGTTTACAAATATTATTTTCCAGTCTGTGTCTTGACTTTTGATACTCTTAGCAGTGACTTTTGAAGAGTGAAACTTTTAAAATTTTTATAATGTCTAATTTATAGTGTTTTTTCTTGCATGGATTATGCTTTAGGTGTCACTTCTAAAAACATTGCCAAACCCAAGTTCATGCAGGTTTTCTTCTATGATTTATTCTAGAAGTTTTGTGGTATTCCATTTTACATTTAGATCTATGATCAAGTTGAGTTACTTTATGAAAGGCATAGGTCTCTAGCTAGCAACTTCTTTTTTATTTGTTTGTTTAATCCTCACCTGAGGATATATTTTTAAAATATATTTTTATTGATTTCAGGGAGAAAGAGAGAGGGAGAGAGAGATACATCAATAATGAGAGACAATCATTGATCAGCTACCTCCTGCACTTCCCACACTGGAAGATCAAGACCGCAACCTAGGCATGTGCACTGACCAGGATTTGAACCATGACCTCCTAGTTCGCAGGTTGATGCCCAACCACTGAACCATGCTGGCTGGGCCTGAAAATATTTTTCCACTGATTTTAGAGAGAGTGGAAGGGAGGGGGAGAGGCAGAGAGAGAGAAACATCAATGTGAGAGAGACACATCAATTGGTTGCCTCCCACAGAAGTCCCAACCAGGGTTTGGGATTGAGGCTGCAACTGAGGCATGTGCCCTTGACTGGAATCAAACCTGGGACCCTTTAGTCTACAAGTCCAAGTTCTATCTACTAAGCCAAACCCGCTAGGGCTAGCAGCTTCATTTTTTTTTTTTTTTTTTTTGCACATGAATATCTACTTGTTCAGCAGCATTTTTTTTTTTTATACGCAGGACTTATCTTATATTTTGAAGTTCAGCATTTGTTAAAGAGATGGGGTGTAACCTTCACAAGTGTTTCCCCAGCTTTTTTCCTTCTTAAGTGAGATAGAAAGGCTTATAGGAGGCTGAAGTTGAATAATATCTAGTCCCTCACCTCAGATAAGGTTCTGGTAGTCTTTTCCCTTAGTGATCATGAATTTATAATGGAGAATGCTCTAGTCATATTTTAAGTTTTACTTTTTTCTTAAAATATGAATGGTTTTTTATGGTTTTTCATCATCCATAACTGAGTACCTTCAAGTAAAATCCACAAAAGTGTGGCACCCCACCTAGAACTGCTGCCCCTAGAAGTTTCTCACGCTCATGCTAGACCACACTTAGCCTCAAGCAATTCATCAAAATTACCATTTAAGTGTTTCTACCAGTTTATGGATCCAACAGCTTCTGTTCTAATCAGGCTGTTCTTAGCTGTGATTCGCTGTATTCGTCTGTTTCTCTCCAGATTTCAGGGTGGCAGTTTGTCCTGAGACCTCAGTTATCTGATCAGTCCAAGAAAACTCATTGATTATCATTTGGCAAAGATGGCTCATGTTCTTATTCTCCCTTCTCCATGTAGCTGTATGGCCTGGTAATGGTCACATCTGAACTGGGTTTGGGCAGGCATTTCCCATCCCACTTTTGTCTCCATCAGGCCATTATTCTTTGATATGGACCATTAATCTATTTTCAATAATATTTGAATAACTAACTAAAAACAATGCTAAGTGATACCCCTAACACTGACCTGCCCCTACTTTTCCCTTCTCTTTCTACCAGATGATTGTCTATAAGGCCCTCTCATATAAGAATTATAGTGCTTTCTCCATTGACTTACATTTAAAATATGAACAACTGTTCCAGTAGGTTACTTATTGATCTTGGATAAAAAATAATACTAAGGAGGGATCATAATTAAGTTAACATCATCCTTAAATGAGATGCTTGGTGAAAATAAATTGAATGTAAAGTCATTCTTAGCAATAGTGTGCAAGAAGATGTGTTGTATGTAGGCATGTGGTTATTTTGTGAAGAGGTAGTTACTTGTTTAACATGTGCTTGTTTTGTGAAGAGGTGGTTCCCTTTTGTATTTCTTAGTAGTCAGGAACATAATGAGGCCTAACCTAAAGGAAATCAGGGGTGGTTTTTCACTTCATGGAAGACTTCCAAGCAAAGTCCATAGACTGATTTTATCCTTGAGTTTCATTTCATGTAGTATCATAAAGAATTAATACCCAGATCTAAAGAAATGTTGAAAACCCAGGAACATAATTATTTTTTTAATTTATAAAGAGGATAAATGAAGGAGAATATAAAGCAAGAGATTAAAGATGAGCAGGATTTACTCCACAGGAGCCACAGCCCTCCAGTGATCGCCATGCAAGGCTCAGGAACATTGCTGGATCTGTTATGGTCCAAGATTCCTCCCAAAAACAATACTCATCTCTTCATTTACTTCATCTACTTATAAATTGGCAAATCCTTTTGCTTAATAAAGATGAATTACTGATTTTAGGAGTTGTAATTTTCATTTGAGTGTGGACCCTACTGTCCAAGTTTTACCTACTTGCTGGAGGCTAATTCCAGCAGATCATAAATGCAAGAAGTTCATCAAAAGGTTGATGAACCTTGGGGCTTCAGCAGGGCTGAAGATCTACATATTATTGCCTGCTGCCAGACAGCTGAGGGCAGTTCCCCCAACCTGATAATACTTTACTGTTTACCAAACCTTACCTTTGATATGTATATCTGCTTTGCTATAGGACAATATGTGGGAATAAAAAGCCTTGGGCCTGGAGATTCAAAGAACTTAGTTACTAGAACTAAGCCACCTCTGGCTCCCCCAAAATGCCTTCCAAATTCATATTTCTTCTCTAGCCTCTTTATTAATTTGCGTCGCAGCCCTTTCTCCAGATTCCTGAACCCTAACAGATGCGGATAAGGAAACCACCCCCCCCCCCCATTAATAGCGCCTGAGGCAAGGATATCTGGAGAAAAAGATTCGCCAGAGTGAAGAAAAGAAGTTAATCACCTGTAAAGGTGGGAAGATTCACTGTATGTAAAGCCTGTACCAAGCTTTGGATTTTGCAAACCAGAGTGGGCAGGAAAGTCTTTTGTTTCAAACCAGACTATAATGGGGAAGGATTTGACCAAAAGGCAAAAATATCATTGTAAATTTTTAGCTTCCATGCTCAAGGATAAAGAAATTAAAATGTCGAAAGGTACTCTTTTAAATCAGGCTCAAGGAAAAAGACTGCCGTTGTCATCTTTAGCTATGTGGGTTCTTGTTCAAGTTGCAAAATGCCTAATTCGTATCGGGGACCAAAAATCTGTAATACCTAAGGCCCCGCCAGATCCACCACTTTTGGTGTGGAGAGACTCCGCAGCTAGAGAGGGTGGAGCTATTAACACTCTCACAGGGACACTCTCTAATGCAGCGGTTCTCAACCTGTGGGTCGCGACCCCTTTGGCGATCAAACGACCCTTTCACAGGGGTCGCCTAAGACCATCGGAAAACACATATATAGTTACATATTGTTTTTGTGATTAAACACTATGCTTTAGTTATGTTCAATTTGCAACAATGAAATTGGGGGTCACCACAACATGAGGAACTGTATTAAAGGGTCGCGGCATTAGGAAGGTTGAGAACCACTGGTGTAAAAGAAAGAAAAAGGTTTTTAAAAGAAACTCTCTAAAGGTGGCCTAGAAATTACTCTGGAAGTAAATAAAGAGAGGTTTCCTTCAAATGTCTGGAAAACTATGATTAAAAATTAATGTATTAGGCCTCAAAAAGAAAAGTAAGTAATTTGTGTTTTTGCCTCCTTAAACAAAGCTTATGTAAAATTACTCAAAGACTAATAGCAGAAATTTAATTAGTGTCACTTACTGTCAACACCCAAGGACAAATGAAGTTAGAAAATAAGCCTTATTTCAGACTAATTTAAGTTGGCAAATTAAAATAAGTGAATATTCAGGGGAACTTAGTTGTAGTAGGCAGGAACCTATTCCTTGAACATTAACTAAATTTTTTACTGATGGTTTATCTCATAATAAAGCCACTTATAATACAATGAATCCAGAGCAGTCATGTTTCTGTGCAAAGAATTGAAATTAAAAGCTATCAAGACTGCATTGCAAAATTTCCAAAAGCCTCTTAATAATATTTAAAACAAAAAAAGGGGGGATAGTGGAATAATCTCCTGTAAGTAAATTACATCAAGCCTTAATTACTTAAATTTTTTACTTTAAAATTTTTTTCACTTGTAATGCTGATGGCAAGACACACATGGTGTCAGAATAAGCCAAAGGAGAATGGTTTGGCAAAATGAAAAGATCCCGAGTCTAGTTTATAGAAAGGATCCCTTTACTAACCTGTGGTCGAGAATATGCTTGTATATTTCCAGAAAACTCCTCCAACCCCGTGTGGATTCCTGCAACAATGGATCCAAGAGAGGAACTAACCAGACTACTCCAGCCACAGATAGCAGTGGCCCCAAGCAACACGCTGAGGAGAGAGGAGAAACCGTCCAGAGATAGGGGATGGTGAAGACGCCTTGCCATGCTAGCAGCCAGCAGCTGTGCATCGCTGCAGGTTGCCCAGGACCAAGCCAAAGAAGGTTGGATCTGCATTGCCACCATTTGTCCACCATCCAGAACTAGAATATCATTGCTGTCATGTCACAAGAGACAGTGATTGAAAAGGGGGCTCAAAGGACCGTTGGCCCAGAAAGGAGCTTACTGCAGACTGATTCCTTTGATGCCTGGCAGCAATTTAAAAGAATATGATAGAACTCTATCCTTTCCATTTAATTTAAAAATCTTAAAAGGACCCAAGCTCTGCAAATGACATACATTCTTGTTAAATTTATTAAATCAAAGAAGGGGGATATGCTGGAGGCTAATTCCAGCAAGTCATAAATGCAAGAAGTTCATCAAAAGGTTGATGAACCTTGGGGCTTCAGCAGGGCTGAAGATCTACATATTATTGCCTGCTGCCAGACAGCTGAGGGCAGTTCTCCCAACCTGATAATACTTTACTGTTTACCAAACCTTACCTTTGATATGTATATCTGCTTTGCTATAGGACAAAATGTGGGAATAAAAAGCCTTGGGCCTGGAGATTCAAAGAACTTAGTTACTAGAACTAAGCCTCCTCTGGCTCCCCCAAAATGCCTTCCAAATTCATATTTCTTCTCTAGCCTCTTTATTAATTTGTGTCACAGCCCTTTCTCCAGATTCCTGAACCCTAGTAGATGCAGATAAGACCCCAGCACCTACTCTTGACATTTTGCTTTCTAAGAAAAAAAAACACTATTTTATGTTATGATTTAACTATAAGCTTCCTGAAAACAGCTAACTTTCCTTATACATATCTGTGCTGCTGGCCTTTCCTTATACTAGTACATATCTGTGTTGCTTTCTGTGCCTCCCAAGTGCCTTGTACATGGCTGAATTAATTGGTGGACAAATTATTTTTTGTGTCAAGTATTAAATTATTGGGCTTTGGCTTTAATTTTTGCTAATGTTTTTTTTAATGTGTGCACTCAAAGATAAATAAGCAGATGAAGAGCATGTCAGATATATTCCATTTGACTGTCTTGATTCACTTTCCATTCTTCTCCAAAATGTCCCCTGTCCCAGGCGGTTTCCTGTTTAAATCACATTCTCATGCTCTTCCTGTGCCCCTCTGGCTTCTAATTGGGTTGGGTTATGAAGATCCTTAGCAGGAGGTAAGAGATGGATCCTGGGTACTCATCTGTGGACAGCTGAGGAAGAATGCAGTGCATGCGAAGGAGGAGGATTAGGTTTTAATGTGCTTTGGCAATAGAAGAAAACCCCTTATTGATGTACTCTAAGATGCCCTGCTATGCCACTGAGTGTTGCTGCTGCAATACTTCCTGACAATTTAAAGGCAACAACAGAGAGATGATCTGTGTGAGCCCTGAATAAGGATAGCTCACACAAGAGTCAATCAATCAATGAACAAGCGCCGTTCTCCCATCTACTCTGGATGTACCACCATGATGAGCTGAGATTCTAGGACAGAAACTGATGCAGACCACCTCTTCATATCATATTTTATTAGAGGTTTTAGTGAAACTCATAGAACGTGTTGAAGAAGCATAGCATTGCGCAACTTTAAATATGCTATTCAAAGTCTACATGTTATACTGTGAACCCTGGAGATATATTTTCCACTGTCAATCAAATAAAAACTTACTTTTTAAGGTAAACTTTAGAGATCTTATAATAAAGACACTCATTGGAATCCAAAAGAGTATATATAATATCAAATCATAAGAACATTAAGGTCAAGAAAGATCTTAGAATTCAGGAAAAAATAACAAGGAAGTAATGTAAGTTAGGTCAAATATGATCTTCTGTAAGACAAATCAGAAATGAGAGTGGAATAGGGGGAATCAGAAATAGAAGTTTGGGGATAATGGTGACAAAGGGAATAGGTGAGGGTTTTATGAATTGGCTGAGGACCCTTTCATCCCTGAGACCCATGAGTCCAGCACCAGGCCAGAAAAAATACTGAAAGAATTTGTATTCTCCTCCAATTACTTAGTAGCATCCTGCGTACAGGAGGTACCCAATAAATTTTTGTTAAAAGTAAACAATGCTAAATTTGCCTGCACGAGACTCAAATATTTGGTGCCTGGAAGCAGAATGAGCAGTTCAGTGGAAATCTCTCCAGCTGAGTTCTGACCCCTGCCAGTTCTAGATGAGAATGTGCTATTATTCAGATGAAGATGGACCACACAGCCTAGTGAGTTTCTCACTAGGAACCTGGGAAATTAGTTCTGCATATTAAGGACTTATATTTCCCTGATTTACCTATCACTTAAGCTTCTATGATGCTGTAAAACTGGGGAGAAATACATGTCTTCCTCCAGTATCTCAGTTCCCACTGGGTTGAGATCAGAGAGCAAAGTGGATAGCAGTGTGAGGAGGGGAATAATGCTAAGACAGAAAGTAGGATGTAGAGGGAGGAGGAGAAACCGTTCATCCCAGTTTAAAAGTTTCTTTGCAGTGGTTCTCAACCTTCCTAATGCCGCGACCCTTTAATACAGTTCCTCATGTTGTGGTGACCCCCAATTTCATTGTTACAAATTGAACATAATTAAAGTATAGTGATTAATCACAAAACAATATGTAATTATATATGTGTTTTCCAATGGTCCTAGGCGACCCCTGTGAAAGGGTCATTCGACCCCCAAAGGGGTTTCGACCCACAGGTTGAGAACTGCTGCTTTAATATGTTATGTCCTTTTTATTGGCAGGCAGTTTTCCGAAGGTGCACATTTAACTTCTAGGGTAAATATGAAGCTTGAAACCACAGCACCGTACTAAATTACTGGTAAAGTGGCACAAATTAAATAAGGATAAATGGAAAGTGATTTGTTTGTCTCCTGGAATAAGACCCAAGTACTCCTCCAAAGTTGTGTAAAAAGCTGAGGAATCTGTGGTACAAATACTTTAATTAGCTGACAGCATGTGGGATGAATTACATTTGATCTCTGTTCAAGATGCTTGTATAATAAAGGATTTAATTGTTTCATTTTTTTTACAGTAAAATGGATAGATGAAGGAGGATGGTATCTTGAGAATTTGTTCATTTAAAGCAGTGATTGCAATATTGTTCTGAAAAGTGAAATATGACATGAAGAAGGTTGTAGAGAAAGTGTGTAGGCGTCTTCAGTCTCTGGGGGTTCTTTGTACCTTTGCCCTTCTGCCTGGTTGTGAAGCTGACATCTCACCATCAAACAACTCTAACTTTTGCCACCAAGAATGCAATAGCCTCTTAATTGGTCTCTGCTTGGGGTTTACTTCCCACATCCTTCTTCCTTCCCCCACTCTGTATCTAGGGTGTCCCACCAATAATGATAATCTGACTGGATGATTTCCTATTTAAAAACCTTTCGATGCTGCCCTGAAAATTCTTCATGTAGCCCTGGCTGGTGTGGCTCACTGGTTGGAGCGCCATCCCATGCACAAAAAGGTTTCCATTTCAATTTCCAGTCAGGGCACATACCCAGATTGTGAATTAGGCCCGGGTGGGTATGGGAGGCAACTGATCAGTGTTTCTCTCGCACCTCTCTGCGTGTCTCTCTCTCTCTCTCTCTCTCTCTCTCTCTCTCTCTCTCTCTTTCTCTCTCCCTCTTCCTCCCTCCCTCCTCATCCTCCCTCCCTTTTTTTCCTCTCCCTCTTTCTCCATCCCTCTCCTTCTCCTTCTCCGTTCCTCTCTCTAAAATCAATAAAAACATATATTTTTTTAATAATTCCATGTGGACTTGAAATGCCCAGGCTGGCTCTCCACCTCATCCTCCTCTCCTATTTGTCTTGCATGTGATATTTCAGTAGCACCTGACTACTGGAAAGTCCCTGATGAAATCATACTTTTTCTTCCTGAATTTCTGCTATGCCACCTCATCTCCAAGGAATGTTCTTTTCCTCTCTCTTCTCCCAATTTTTATATTTGTCCTTTTAAAAAACTTGGTCATTTCCTCTTTCCACCTTCTCATCTTCCTCCTTTTGAATGAACTGTCCCTCACTGGTGCCTCCATTTGACCCTGTAGGTATTCTATCAAAGCATTTATCCCACTGCATTAAAAGTGTCTGTTTACGTGTGTACTAGAGGCCCAGTTCATGCAATTCATGAATGGGTAGGGTCCCTAGCAGCTGCTGGCTGCCGGTCAGGGCCTCCCTTCCCCCGGCCAGGGCTGGGCCAGCTGGGGGGAGGGGCCACAGGCGGTTGACTGGCCCCATCCCCTAGTCCAACTCCTGGTCAAGGGGACAATTTGCATATTAGGCTTTTATTATATAGGATTCCCCATTAGATGGAACCTTGAGAAAAGTTTCCATGTCTTATTGACCATTGTGTCCCCAGCCTCTAGTACAGGGCATAACAGGTTCTCATTAATGCTTGTTCAATGAGTGAGTAAATGAAAATATGTTTTCCTCTGTTGCTTCAAAAGTGTATTAAAAGTAATGTTTTACCAAATATTCAAGTGAGGTAGGTGTAAATAAATCATAATCTCACACATGGCTAATACATGTGGAATGAAATGCCACAAAGAATTAAATTGCTGGGAAAGAGATTTGGACACATACGTTCTTCAATGTAATTGTTTATATTTAACATTTCACTTAATGGAGCTATCATCCAAAATGCCTCTTTGCCCCGCTCTTATATGGGTTAGGGAACCTGCCATTTATTCACTTATGTTTAAAGAGGAGGAAGGTGCCTTATACAAACAAATCTGACTCTAGCTCTGAGCTAACACTATTATGCATAAAAATAGTCTGGTGATCTGTTTAATTGAAGATTCTGATTCAGCAGTTCTAGAATGGTATTTGAAACTTTGTAACTCTATTAACTTCCAGATAATGTTGATGCTGCTGGCCCTAGTCCCTCACTTCAAGTGGCAAGGATAGAAATTCCTTCACCCTTATGTAGAACCAGGTGTTCCAACCCTGCACATTAGAATCACCCGGGAATCTTTTTAAAATCCTGATTTCTGGGCCTCATCCTCCGGAAATTCTGTTTCTTTGTTATGGGGTGGGGCCACAACATTAGTAACAAAGAAACAGAATTTCCGGAGGATGAGGCCCAGAAATCAGGATTTTAAAAAGATTCCCAGGTGATTCTAATGTGCAGCCAAGGTTGAGAACCACCGATGTAGAGTAACAAGGCTAATGAAATTGAATGTTAAAGCATTTTATTGCTGTGCACATAACTACAGTGAAAGTTTCTGCTAACATCTAAGTAGATTTCAGCTGATATTGTTGATCAATAGTTTGATGATCAAGTATTTTTCATTAAATTGAGTTCTGAATATTGCAAGTATTTTTCTCATAGTAACTTCAGGAATTTTATTATTTTTTTGTTTTATGTTATATTATTTTGCACAAATTTTTCAGCACCAAGCCCCCGTTTCTGACCTGTGAATCACAGAGCAGGCCACTCTAGATCTGCAAACCGTATTAATGAGTCAAACAGCAGTATTTGAAGAAAGATCCTGTTCAAATAGAAACTTGATGGAAAATGGCCCAAATATTAATATTCAGGATCATAAAAAAGAAATTCAAAAATATTTTTAAAAAAGTGAACTTTAGGAAATCTAAACCAGATCCAAATCAATCAAAAGGGAAAAAAATTATTAGAAAAGAAGTCTAAAAGGCAAATAAAATTAATGTGTTTAGAATATTGGTGCTTTAAGGAAAAAATATTTAAAATTAAATGTGGGAGGAGAAAAGCCAATAAAAAGAATAAGAAATTAGGCTAACCCTCAAATTTCATGGCGTTTAAAACCAAAGAGAATAGCCTTATAAACTAGAAGAAGCAATGACAGTAGCCGCCCATGTACCACCCCACCAGGCAAAGAAGCCTTTCTATCTATCTTACCTCATTCAATTCTCTCAACACCTTGGGATAGGTCCCATTATTAGGGCTAGATGACTAGAAAGAAATAAAACTAAAATGCTATTTAACAAGCCCTTAGGAACTAAAAGGTGCAATAATCTACTTTTTAAAATAGTCCTTTCTGATACTCTGTAATGAAAATAAGAATTATTTATTTTATTAACATTAATTGAGCAAGTAACAAGAAAGAACATATGAAGGATATTACATGTGTTATTTAATTTCAATAACAAGCCTATGGGTTAGAAGATACTGTTATTCTCATTTTACTGATGAGGGAATTGAGGTTCAGTGAGCTTAAGTATCTGTCCAAAATCACCCAACTAGTAAGAAACAGAGCCAAGAACCAAGGCTCAAAGTCCTCTTGACACTAGTTGGTTTGGTTCCAGTTCTGTAATGTTTTTAAAGGCTGTATCTCATGCACATCTTAGTGTACAGAAGTTTCTTCAAGTATATTCTTATAGGTGATATTGATAGATCATAGGAAATACCCACATTTAACTCTGCTATGAAATAGCAATCTGAATTTCACAGATATTACAAAATTTACATTCCCTTCAAAAGTGAATGAGATTTCTACCTTGCTAATACCTGATATATTCTGAAAGTTTAATTTATGCTAATTTGGTGGTAATTTTCTTTTCTCTGGTTAATAATGAGATTGAATATTTTCAAAGACTTTGGACCATTTTTATCTATAAAGTTCCTGCTCACTGGTTCTCTCCCCCACCCCCATTTTTCTATTGGATTTCCTTTCTTCTTTTTTTCTTTTTTTCTTTCTTTCTCTTTCTTTCTTTCTTTCTTTCTTTCTTTCTTTCTTTCTTTCTTTCTTCACAGTAAATATACTATCCAATAATTCTTTGCTATTTATATGTGTTGTAAATATCTTCTCTAAGTTTGTAACATTTTTATTCATTCTTTTTATAGTGTCTTTGAGTGAAGAGAAATTATTGAATATTTTCCTTTATGGTTTGTGCTTTTTGTATGTTTTTAAAGAAATCTCTCCCTACTACAAGATCTAACAAGGATAAGGTTGTCTTCTAAAAATTTTATAACTTTTCTTTTCACACTTAAGCCTGTGATCTTCCTGATTTTTGTTTTTGTGTGGATGTGAGGTTAGGATCTGTAACAGATATCAGAGTCACCCTTATTCCTTAATCCAGCACAGAGCTTTAGTGAAGAGGAGGCCTACATTGACTTCTGCCTCAAGTATCTGCCTGTCAGGATGGGCTTTGTTTGGTCAGCTTTCTCAAAGCTCTGTTGCTCTGGCTGCTGGACCAGGCTTAGCCCATATATAATGTTGGCTGAAAGAGACAGGTCAGTGCCTCAGGAATGGTCTTCAGTGAGGAAAAAGAATGAGTAGGAAAGTCGCTTCCTCACCCCTAAAGGGAACAATTGTTAAGTATGTTTAATACAGTCTTTCAGGGAATTTACAGTAGACTTGAGCCCTACTTGCCACAGTAATAAACCACTTATTAATATACTAGAGGGCCGGTGCACAAAAAGTTGTGCACTCGGGGAGGGGGGTGTCGCCCAGCCTGTGCCCTCTCGCAGCCTGGGACCCCTCGGGGGATGACCACCTGCTGGCTTAGGCCCGCTCCCCGGGGGGATTGGGCCTAAGCTGGCAATCAGACATCCCTCTGGCAGCCTGGGAGCCCTGGGGGGATGTCCACTTGCCAGCGGGGAGCAGGCCTAAGCTGCAGTTGGACATCTTTAGCACTGCTGAGGAGGCAGGAGAGGCTCCCACCACCACCGCTGTACTGGCAGCCATCAGCCTGGCTTGTGGCTGAGCAGAGCTCCCCCTGTGGGAGCGCACTGACCACCAGGGGGCAACTCTTGCATTGAGCCTCTGCCCCCTGGTGGTCAGTGTGTGTCATAGTGACCAGTCATTCCCAGTCATTCTGCTGTTAGGGTCAGTTTGCATATTACCTTTTTCTTATATAGGATAGAGGCCTGGTGCATGGGTGGGGGCCAGCTGGTTTGCCCTGAAGGGTGTCCTGGATCAGGGTGGGAGTTCTGCTGGGGTGCCTGGCCAGCCTGGGTGAGGGGCTGAGGGCCGTTTTTAGGCTGGCCAAGCCCCCCCGGTGACGGAAGCTCCCAGCCTCTCCTTTTTTTCTTTTTTATTCTGGGATTTATTTACCTTCTATAATTGAAACTTTGTAGCCTTGAGAGGAGCTCAGAGCCAGCCAGGGTGGGTGGGAGGGAAGCTTGGCTTCCTCCATTGCCAGGGGCAACCTAAGCCTCCTGCTTGCTCCAGCTTTGTGGCCATTGCTGGCTGAAAGCGGGTATCTGGGGTTTATTTACCTTCTATAATTGAAACTTTGTTGCTTTGAGTGGAGCTCAGAGCCCGCTGCAGCAGGCTAGAAGCTTGGCTTCCTCCATCATTGAGGCAACCAAGCCTCCTGCTTACTCCAGCTCCATGGCTGCTGGCCACCATCTTGGTTGGGTTAATTTGCATATAGTCGCTCTGATTGGCTGGTGGGCATGGCTTAAGGCGTAGCGAAGGCATGGTCAATTTGCATGTTTGTCTTTTATTAGTGTAGATAATTTATTATTTTTCCCTTCCCTGTTGCATTTCCCCACTCACTGACTTGCTATCTGAGATCACCTCCCAAATAAATACTTTCCCCAAATTTTTGGTTCAGGTTTGGTTTTGGCTATAATCCAAACTGTCCTAGAAAACAGATCCGCAGCATGAAATTCTCCAACTAGATCACTTGCTAGTCGGGTGACAAAGTCTCCATCACTGGAATCAGCAGGGTGGCAATGGGCACTGGAACCTTGCAGCACCACATTTACTTAGGCTCTCCCTATGGTGTACTGGGAGGAAGCACGGCTGGAAGAGGAAACACTGGCTCTCCCATAGTTCCAACATTGAACTATGTAAGAATAATGGTAATCAAGACAGTAAAGTTGGCTGGGTTTTGTTAACTATCATGGAAGCACGAAAAAAGAGAGACAGGCTCATGTCACTCAAATATTAACTTAGGGAGTGTCGTGAGAGGCAGAAGGCCTCTATTAGATATTTAAAGAGACCCTTATCTCCTACAGCCAGAGGGCAGAATGTACTGAAAATTAGGATTAATATTTGATTGCACAGATCGCAGGAGTTCAGAAACAGGTGAATTAATAGCAATGGCAAGTCTTTTATGCTAAAAAAAAATGTTCATAAAGAATAATGGGACCATGAAAGTCCAGGGTGGAAATATGTGAAAACCCTGAGCTCCTAGATTGCTCTGAACCCTATAGGTCAGCAAAAGAAGCCCCCACCTCCTTGTGAAAGTAGATCAGACTTACTTTGCTTAAAAACTGTGAAAAGGTGATGATTCACTTGATTCTCTTCCATACAAAACAATTACATAAAAATCAATATGATACAATAAAATCAATGTATCGCCTCATTGATTATATTTAGAGACTTGGAACCAGTCCTAATACATGGCTGGAATGGTACCATGTAGCTTGAAAATGATGCTTCCACTGCAGCAGCTCTCATTGTGTGATCAATAAACCCTGAGGGATCCTAGAGACCCTTTCAGAGAGTCCACAAGGTCCAATTATTTTAATAATAATAATAATAATAATAATAATAATAATATTTTTGCTTATTCTGTTTTGTTGGACTTTCCACTGATAGTGTCAAAGGAATGGAGTATCAAATTGCTGATGCCTTGGAAAAAAATTAAGGCAGTACTATTCTCCACTGCCAATTTTTAAGTCAGTTTTCCTAGAGATGCTCTTGAAGCAGTCAAAATTATCAGTAATTTTAAAAATCTTGATACTTGAGTGCATGTCTTTTTAATATTCTATGTGACAAAATAGGAAGTACACACAAAGCTTTAGCTGCATACCAAAGCATGATTGTTCTATCAAGAAACAGCACCTCTGCAATTAATTTCAATTGAAAGCTGAACAAGCCTCTTTAACAAAATTGCCTTTTCCTTTGAAATAATAACTGACAGCCAAAACATGCTTATTCAGACTTGTTTATTTGGTAGTCATTTTCACAAAAATTAACAAAGTAAGATGCCATTTCAAGGAAAACAACTGACAGTATTTGTTGCCAATGATGAAAATTGCTATTTTAAGTAGAAGTTAGAATTGTGGGAAATTTTGTCTTTATACCTGGCACTTCCCCACTTTCCCAAACCTAGACTTTTTGATAAAATGTGTAATCTTATTAAAGAATGTGATGTTTTTAACATTGTATAATGAAATGAATCAACATTTAGAAGATCTGTTTAACTCCACAAGTTAATATTTTCTAAATGGCCAACGCACGATGCTTCAAGATCATGCATGGCCAAAAGATTTATTTAAATTGCACCGTCGGCCAATAGATTTTAATGTAACAGAGGATGAACGTTCATGGAAATTACATCTGGCCCTTTCCACTCTGGGAGGTGCAGCAATTCATCCTGATTGGAACCATACGCATTCTGAGAAAGAGTCTCCGCCCCTGCTCACTGTGCCTCTGCCAGCCCAACTGTCTGAGGGATCTAGTTTATTAGTATAAAGTGCTATACAAGGTTGTTTCAGAAAAAATGGACCCACTATTTTATCAAAGGAGATAGAATAATAAGAACACTATCAAAGGATCCATTCTCTCTCCATGATGACGGATAGATGTAGCTGTCACATATCATATCACCTGGAAGCCATAGGCCTAATAAAGTTTAGAATACTAGCTCGGAGATGACACTTTGTAAATTTAGAAAGTGGCCCTTCAAATTTCAGTATCTATGATAAACCATTAGCCATTTTATTTTCTGTCTCCCAAATACTGAAATTATATGGTCCCAGAAACATGGGATAGGAATAGGATTACTCTCCCTTGCCATCAGTCCAAGTGATACAATTGGCAAATTTGTTATTTCTATAGCCACAATTTTGGGCTCTGTTAGACTACAGGTCCTGGTTCCCAAAGGTATAACATTTCTAGCAGGGTAAGAGGTAGTATTCAATTGAACCCTAAACAATGACTGCCATCTGATCACTGTGGGCTCCTCTTGTCAGGGGACCAACAGGAAGAAACAAAAAAGGAGTTACTATATTAAATAATTTAGCCAGTAAATTAGAAGCAAGTTAAATGAGAAGCGAGGATTGCTGCTTCATATTAGGGGCAGAGAGAAGTAGATCTGGAACTCTGTGGAGTCTCTGGTATACCTCTTAGTCCAGGGGTCCTCAAACTACGGCCCGCGGGCCACATGCAGCCCGCCGAAAACATTTATCCGGCCCGCCAGGTGTTTTTGCCGCCACTGTGTGCGTAGGAATTTGTTCATAGTTGTTTTTAAACTATAGTCCGGCCCTCCAACGGTCTGAGGGACAGTGAACTGGCCCCCTGTTTAAAAAGTTTGAGGACCCCTGTCTTAGTCCTTGTATGCCTGGTGATAATAGTAAATGAGAAACTGCAATAAAGGGGCCCAACAATGGCAAGGTGGTAGCCATAGTTTGAGGCCTTGTAAGAATGAAGATCAGGTCCATTCCACTAGGCAAGCAGCCTACAAGAGTAGAAATTCTGGATGAGGATAAGGAAAGGGGAGTTATAAATATGAATTTCATTCTTAGGATTGACTCAATAAGAGTGACTTAACCCTGTCTCATTAAACTCCTGTTTTAGGATATTATTTTTTTGGAGGTTGTGAAAGGCCAATACTTGGAAGATTGAGAGATAGGATGTAGTGAACTTAAAGTAGGGCACAGGTATCTCTGAGTGACACAGAGGATGGACTAGAATGTTGGGGTCCTGCTCATGCCAATTGTTCCTACCCCAGAGGACATAGGAAGCTTTTGGGGGCAATTTCTGTACACGCCAACAGTGGTTTGCCTCAACCACTGACACCTCCATGCTGAGATTTTTCTCTGGCTGTGTGAACATACCAGCCTATAAAAACAGGTAGGACAAAAATTCCAGAAAGGTGACACCTCTTATAATTCTAAAGATGGCCACAAGTTCTTTGACACTCCTCCCATCAGGGATTGGGGCCTAACCCCCCTTCCCTTGTATCTGCACTGGCTTTGGTGAAGTGGAAGTGACGCCACATGATCTCTGAGGCTAGGTTGGCATTAGCCGTGCAGATTCTACCTTTTGTTCATTCTTAGGGCCATGAGCCACAATGTTAAAACATCCAAGTACCTTTAGGCTTTCAGGATAAGTGGAAGCTGAAGCCATACGGAGAGACCAAAGTAAACAGAGTTGTTAGCCTCAGCAGATGCCAGACTTTGACTCATCCCAGATCAAGTGCCAGATATGATGAAAGAAGCCCCCCAGTGATTCTGGTCCCCTCTGTTTGAGTTACTCCCAGTCATTTGAGTCTTCTTAGTTAAGTCTCCAGGCATTGTAAAGCTCAGACAAACCATCTCCAAATTTGTCCTGTCCAAATTTCTGCCCACAGAACTCATGAGCATAATGAAGTGTTATTTTATGACACAAATTGTTAGGGTGGTTTGTTTCAAGCAATTCACAACCAGAACCTGCCCCTAGAACCAACATTCAACCAGGGAGGGGTAGGAGAGGTCAATAAGTACCCCTGCATCTTTATCATTTAAATTCCTCAGGGATTTCCCAGGAGGATTGAGTCCTCCGTGTACCTGGAGACAACGAATTCATAAAGACATCCTTTACTTGCTTTCCCCTTTTTCCTTGCTTTACTTTCTCAGCCTCTGACTCTGCTTCCTGCAATTCATCTCTCAAGCTACGTGCACCCAAATCCTTCTTTCAGGGTCTGTTTTTTGAGAAACCCAAATTAAGAATGGATCCAATTTTGTTTTGCTATTTTCTGTTTTTATTTCTATGTGGACCATAACTGTCCCCCATGCAATTTATTGAAAATCCATTCTCTCCCCTCTGACCAGTAGTACTACTACCTCTGTTACATAGCAGGTGTCTACTCATAATTAAGAATTTATAGGATAACTATCCTATTTTATTGATTTATTTACTAGTATCTACCCCTGCACCAGTATTAAGCATTTCTATCTGTTAAAACCAGTTCTTTCATCCGTCTTTATTTTTATTCAGGAGGATAAGTGAATATTAATTTATATGTTAACTTTTAGAATAAGTTTGATGATTTAGACAAAATACATATTGGATTTTCTGTTGGGATGGTATTTAGTCTAGAGATAAATTTGTCAATAATCGATACCTTTATGATATTGGATGTATTAGTTATCAATATATTGCTTGTTATGTAATAAATTACCCAAAGTATAGTACCTTAAAACAGCAATTACAATTATGTATCTGTGTATCAGGAATTTTGGAACAGCTTAGCTGAGGGGTTTTGACTCCAGGTCTCTCATGACTTTTCAGTCCAAGATGTCATTCAGGACTTGAGTCATCTAAATACTTGACTGGGGGAAGAACATGCGTCAGATGGCTCACTCACAGGGATCTTGGTCAGAGGGCTCAGTTTCTATGAAGGCCCCCTACACCGGGCAGTTCTGGTGCCCTTATGACATGACAGCTGGTTTCTGTCAGAGTGATCATGAGAAAGAGAGAGTAAGGAAGAAGCAACCATGCCTTTTATGACCTTGTTAGTGACACACTCTCACTTCTACCAGATTGTATTGCTTAAAAGCAAGTCACTAAATCCAATCCACACTTACAAGGAGGAGGGTTAGTTTCTATATTTTGAAGGGAGAAATACCAAAAACTTGCAGACATATTTTAAAAACATTATATTGTGTCTTGACAATCCCTGAACATAATACATCTTCTCATGTTTCGATTTTCTAAAATTTCAACATAGATTTGTCATTTTTTCATAAGGTCTTGAAAATGTTTTCTTAGGTTTTTTTTATGAGCTACATTAAATGAGTTGATTTTTTAAAAAACAGTATACCTTTTAAAGATTGTCATTTTCTATTTCTAAATTTGGTATGGAATGCAACTTTTTGTTTTCATACCAAATATATGACAACACCTTGTCTATTCTCTCATCTGTAGATTTTATAATTGTATAATCATATTAGTTGTACATTAATGAAGGTCCCAGTAGGAAGTAGATGACACTCTACAACTGGGTAATTGAGGAGAAATTAACAACATTGTGACTGTTTATAAAATGAGCAGCATTTAGGGAAAGCAACAATTCATGTTGGGAAAACCAGAGTTAGTAACTTAGTGATTACCATCCCCAGGCCTGAAGAAGCAAAGTGGGGGAGTGCTCACATGAACCTCAAGAAGTACTGTATGGGAAAGGCAACCTGGAAGAATTCATGGCCTTTGTTAGAGGGACAGTGGGAGAGAGCCAGGGAAATACATACCCCAAACTTTCTCTCCTCTTACCATTCAATATTCTACTGGTGTCTCTTATTGGCTGAATTCAAACAAATGCCAGAAAATAAAGATGTTGATACACTTATTCAGGTCAGTCTCCTGGAGCACAGAGCAGAGTAGAGTAGTTGGAATGAAATTGCATGGGAAAAATGATAGGTATAAAGCACAATCTACAAAAAAAAAAAAGAGACAGTTTTATTCCTTTTTCTTAATTCTTATTCCTTCAGATGTGAATCATTGGTTAATATGCCCAATTTTTAATAGAAGAAAAAGTGTCAGCCAAACGAAATATATATATATATTAGTATATATATATATATATATATATATATTTATTAGTATATATATCTATATCTATCTATCTATATATATATAGATAGATATATATATATACTAATAAAAGCCTAGGTGACCATCATGCCCTCACGTAATCACAAAATTGCCACCCCCACGTCATCACAAGATGGCCATCACAAGATGGCCACCACAAGATAGCCACCCCCATGTCATCACGAGATAGCTACCACAAGATGACCACCCCCATGTCATCACAAGATGGCCACCCCCAAGTTGTCACAAGATGGCTGCCACAAGATGGCCGGCAGGGGAGGGCAGTTGTGGGCAATCAGACCAGCAGGGGAGGGCAGTTGGGGTCGATCAGGCCGGAAGGGGAGCAGTTAGGCATCAATCAGGCCATCAGGGGAGTGGTTAAGGGGTGATCAGGCTGGCAGAAGAGGTTAGGGGTGATCAGGCAGGCAGGCAGGCAAGCAGTTAGAAGCTAGTAGTCCCAGATTGTGAGAGGGATGTCTGACTGCTGGTTTAGGCTTGATCCCTCAACTGGCAGTTGGACATCCCCCTAGGGGTCCCAGATTGGAGAGGGTGCAGGCTGAGCTGAGGGACACCCCACCCCCCAGTGCACAAATTTTGTGCACCGGGCCTCTAGTATATATAAAATTTCCCAAATAATTTATAGATTACTAATAGATCTTTACATGGCCTTAGAAAGAATGATTTGATAAACTTCTTAGGCTGAGGGACAGGGGTAAACCTTTATCCTATATATGCATAAAAAGGGCATGTTGAAGGAACCACAGAGGTGGATGGCCATTCACCTGCCATCAAATGGATGGAACTAGTAGGCCCAATGATCCATAAAGCAACTATTTCATAGATGGGCTGTGCCTTCTTAGTGCAAAGTTGCCCAAGATGATAGAGAGGAGGATGACCGAGACCCACCAGTAGCACCAGTCTTTTCCCTGTTTCCTCACAAGTGCATCACCTCTTCTCTCAATAAATGGTGTTCCAGGTTGCAAAGAATGTTTGTTTGATAAAATTCCAAATTATTTTATTTTCCAGAATGCTTCTATATCTTGGTCTGGCCCAGATCATATAATACATTTTCCTGAGACTGGTTGTCACCTGTCATATTACCTAGATCGGCTGCTTCTGTGCTTGTTCATCTTTTATGAACGGAAGGACGTTCCAGGGGGAGGGAAAGTAGGAATGAAAATATACAGAAAATACACAAGATTAAAAATGTGCCTCCCTTGAAAGAAATTCAGTGAGAGAGGAGGAGGAAATAAGTAACTCGGTCTTTGGAAACTAGATGTCTATATGTGGCATGTGCAGGCCATGTATTTTCCTAGCAATGGAAACCTACTCTACATTTGCCCTGTGAAGAGTCAGGATCTAGAAGCTGGAATCGTGTCCTGATGGTTACATTTTTACTTTTCAGCACTCTGACTCACAGAACAGCGTGACTAGACTAGAGAGGAGGGAGTGGTCCTGCAACCACCATTTAGAATCCAAGAAGAGGATGAAATCCTACAGGAGTATGTAGCTGCTTGACCAAGGCAATTTGAGGGAAGGGAGAGGAGGCCTGTTGGGACAGCTTTAGAAACAGAAGCTCAAAGGTCCTTTGCATTTGAACTTTACCAGGACTTGTATTCCCTGATATTAGGCATTCCTTTTTGGTTAGTGGGAGTAAAATATATCTCTGTGCTTATCATTAGTTACTCAATAAAACAAAGACTCAGTTGTTTATTAAAAATCAAATCTAAAACCAAACCTTCCACTGGCTACCTTAAGCATTTTTACATTACATTATTAATAATATTTTAAGTTAAAGTATAGCTGACATACAGTATTACATTCATTTCAGGTGTCCAACACAGTGATTCTGCTTCTATATAGCTTATGATGTAATCACCACAATATGCCTAGCAACCATCTGTCTTCATACAAAGTTATTACGATATTACTAACTTTATTCCCTATGCTGTACATTACATCCCTGTGTTCCCCCAAAGTAGTATGTCTACTGTTACTAGAAAATTGAAAATTCACATAAGGCTCCTGGACTTTGGCTCCCTTATCCATAAAATTGAAATGCTGGACTTTGAAAAAAGATTTTCAGACTTCATTTTGCGAAGTACCAAAGTTCCTTTGAGGTGCCTCAGTTACCACCGCATGTGGAGTCTCCCAGAACACTTTGCCTGTATCGGCTCTGCTTGTATCAATTTTCATGTTAGGATTAACATTGTATTTAATAATATGATCCCAAAACTTGCAAATAAAGTTTGCAGATACTAAGCTAGAGTATCCCTGATGTTCCCGACACTTTTGATTTTCTTTAATTCTGTTAATTAACCAGGAACTACAGATGTACCTCATAGATTCTGCAGGTTCAGTTCCAGATTGCCGCAATAAAAAGATCTCAATAAAGCAAGTCAAAATCTTTTTGCTGGTGGAGGGTCTTGCCTTAAATTGGAAAAAGAGCACAAAAATCTGTGAAGCACAAATAAAGTGAAGTGCAATTTAACGAGGTCTGCCTGTATTTAACCAGAGAACAGAAGGCGAAGGTGTGATTTGATTCATGTCTTCAGTAGCATGAGAAGTTTCATGAAGGGAAAGCTTATTGGCCTTTTCATATCCATAGGGGGCCAACATGAAAGAAACAGGCTTAGATTAAAAGAGGACTATTTCTATTTGAATTTAAGACAAAGGCTTTTGACCATCAAAATGATGAACAAAGAAAATGGAGTAGGTAATCATCAGTCTGGGAGAACTGGGAACCTTTTCTTCAGCTGAGGAGTTAATTACCTTGAACAGTACATCCTGGCCACATGATGAGAGACATCAATAACTTTAAGAAACTGATGGGAGACCGAGACATCTGCTATTTGATGCCAGGATCAACCTAAACCTTACTGCCCAGGCAGCTCACAATAGTCTCATCTTTCTGTGCAGTTCTTTGAGGTTGTCTGGATGCAAAGAACTTGAGCACAGTTATTCCACAGGTAAAAGAGGTATGGGTAGTGGTTCTCAACTTTGGCTGCAAATCAAAATCACCTGGGGATCTTTAAAAGCAATGTGTGCCTGGGCCCCACCCCAGACCACTCAAGTGAGAATCTTTGTATGGGGAGTAACCTGTTGGTGGGAGGAAAGTCACATGGCTATAAACCAGGCATGGATAGTTTTACATAACCAAGGAGAGAGGGTGCAGCTGGACTGGTTTTAGTGTTTTATATCAAAGCAAGAAATCAGCTGGGAGGCTAATTGCAGAGTGAAAGCTGTGGGAGGGTCTTAGAGTGTTGGAAGGAAGAAAACGAAACTAGTGTAGATTGAGTGGCTGTTGGGGAAAGGTTATGGAGGAAATGGTGGGAAGTTATAGGAAAGAACATGAACAAAATGAGAAGAGTCCTTGGTGAGATAATAAAGGTCTATTGTGAAGAAGCTACTTTGTTAGAGGGCAGCGAAGGAGAGAGCAAGGATTTCAAGAGGGGAAAATGAGAGGAACCAGTGGGAAGCTTCATGGAAGTAGCAGGCATCCCGGGTTAAATGACAGCACAGGTGATGTTGGAGCAGAGGCAGAGGTCTAGCCCGGCCAGGCCTGAAGCCAGTGAGGGGAGTAGAAGCTGGAAACCAGGGTGCTGCTCAGAGCAGGGGAGTTAACCTCAAGGGCGGGAGAACAGTCTGCCTTCAGAGCAAGCCAGGGAGTGGAGGGATTTGTTCAAAAGGAAGGAACAGAGGAAAATGTCTCCTGAGGAATCAAGAACCTGCTGCCAAGGAAATAACTAAGGAATGACACCTATTGAGTCACCTCTGTGAGGAGATCCTAATAAGAAAAGACAGATGGTCTAGAGGTGCTGCTGCCCTGGACTCAGGATCAAGGGAGGGAGGTGATTTTAAAGACTCTTTTAAGTGAAAGGCTTAAGAGGGACTTTAGGCCCAAGGGTGGAGTAGTGCTCTCAAGCTTTTAACTTAGTTTAGAAGTAAATATTTTTCTGGTGGTTCCTCAAGGAGTTCAGGCTTCTCCTAGAAGCTGGTCTTTATGAAAATAGAAAAACCAGGAGGGGGCTAAGGAGTCATGGGCTGCTGTTTTCTAGGGAATATGTGTACCCCGTCTGCTGAAACGGCTTACCTAGGAAGGCCTTTCATTGTTCCACCTGGAATTTCCTGACAAAATTGGAAGTTAGTGGGTAGCTTAAAGGGGGTACAAAGTCATGCTGAAGTGGAAGAAAAATGGTTATTTTAGCAGTTCCTGCTTTAAAGAGAAGTGGGAGGACTCCCTGAGCCTTTCCTTCGAACACTCAGAAATGGACACATAATGTGACCTGGGATTCAGCCTTGCTTCCTCCCGGCCGTGGCCATTCCTTTTCATTTGCCCTGATATGTCCCTTCTCTTACCGACAGGCCAGAGACCAGTGGTTTCTCATACATATTTATACATGCCTTTTAACACACTCAAAGGGACTGAGGTCTCCAGGAAGCAGATCCTTCTTTTTTCTTTTTATTGATTATAGAGATAGCGGAAGAGAGAAGGAGAGAGAGATAGAAACATTGATGAGAGAGAAACATCGATTGGCTGCCTCCCATAGGCCTCCTCCCGGGGATCCAACCCGGACATGTGCCCTCACTGGAAGTTGAACCAGTGACTTCTTGGTGCATGGGACAACACTCAATCCACTGAGCCACACCGGCTGGGCAGGGAAGCAGATTCTTATCCTGCTCTGGAATAGAGGAGCTTCAGAGCATCTTAAACGAATAGAAAATGTGTGTATATCCTCAAGGAAGGCCAAAATAGAAGCCCAAATAGTTTTGAGGTTATTGTTTCATCAAGTAGAACACCTGCAGTTGGCCTGCACATCATTCTGCACTCTGTATTATGAGAACTGATGTAGTTGAGCTGCTTAGAAAATACAAATAGATTATAGGATCTTAAGAATGGGACACATTGACTCTCTTTGTGCCCAAGTAAAAGGCTCCTGGTTTCTGACTCACATGGTAAGGGCTCCTTCAGGAGGTTTACATTTTGGCCCTCCCAGGATTTTCCTTTCAGAGAAACAGTTCTTGCTGACTGAACTATCACAAGATGTTCTCCGTAACATGTTTCCCTGAAACTTGAGCATGAAACACATAGTTTGTCTGAATTCAGGAGTTCTGATACTATAGTTCTTGAGCTAAGTACAATGTGTGGAGAATAAGTGGAATGATTAGCCCAAAACTTCAAAAGCACCGTCTATCAGTGATAGGACAAAGTTCTTTATCTTAGTCTGCCATGGCCAGGATTAGGGAAGGCAGCTTTGTTCCCATAGTACATTTCCAGATTTGAAGCAGCATTTCTGTTCCCCACAAGCATTGTATCTGCTTTTTTCCATGACAGGACAGAATGTCTGGGGCAATACTGCTGGAAGTAGACAGGGTGGAACCACTCAGAAGTATGGTGAAGGAAGCTTAACTTTCTCTCTCTCCAACCCTAGTTTTCCTTCTGTAATCGTCCATGTTCTTCTCAGTCCTTGCTCTCCTTAGGATTCCTTTAGAAGGAGGAAATCCTAGCCCCAGTCCCTTCTTGAGTGCTGAGATGATCTTTTAGGAGGCAGTCAGTGGAGTTAAGGTCCCTGACATCTTATATTGCTGTGGGGGAAGGTTCAGGTTGGTCCCACTAGGTGTTTCAACTCCACTTCTGCCTACCAGTTCTAGCTTCAATAATTCATACCTAAATTGTTTAAAGGCAAACATTCCACTACTGTTTATTCCAGCAACTATACAGTCTAGAGACGAATGCATTGTCTTCCCAAGAATAACTCACTATTCCTTGGTGAGGAACTCTTGTGATAAAAGGCTCACTCTGTCTGCAAGTGTTACTTGATGAGCAAGAGGTTTGCATTACCTTGC
The DNA here is from genome assembly GCF_000147115.1 of Myotis lucifugus. Classification (NCBI taxonomy): domain Eukaryota; kingdom Metazoa; phylum Chordata; class Mammalia; order Chiroptera; family Vespertilionidae; genus Myotis; species Myotis lucifugus. The sequence goes on from NW_005871071.1 coordinate 10,616,360, forward strand.
TCTGCCAACTCTCATTACCTTGTTCACCAAGGACAGCTGTTAGCCAGGAATGCCTTCTAATCTTGATTCAGTAATAAATGAAAATAGAAATTGGAAACTAACCTATTGAGTATACCTTGAAATATGATGTACAATAAATTATAGGGTAAGAACCAGATTGTCTGAACTGAACTCACAGCTGTCCAAGGAAAAAGCTACTCAAAATGATTTTTTTTTTGTTTTTAAATGAGGTAGCACTATAGCATGCTAACACTTGGGTAAATTCATTACTGATCCCTATAAATCCCCTATTAGGTCTACACTGTAGCTCACAGTGGCTCAAACTGTGGGGAAAAAAAGTGACAAATCTTTTTATATGTCATGGGTTTTCAGTAATAAACAGAAGTTGCTGATAATTTCTCCCCAATGAAGCATGCTGATAGCTAATTTGTACTCTGAACCTCAGTTTTTGTCTCACTACAAAGACATATGTGAAAGTACAAGTGTTACCTATTGACTTAATTTCCCATTGATAATGGATCTTTTGCCAGTAACTCATTTTGATTTCTCTCTGAGCATAACTGCTTGCTATTAACTCACTAGTGTTCTTGCAAGTTTCTCAGCAGTAGGGATTTGTATCTGTATTTTCTATGCGGGATGTATGAAATGGCTTGCAATTTCAAATGTTTCTACTTCTTAGGACAAAATTCAGTCAATTTCATGCTAGAAATTATTATTTCTTTTGCCAGGAAAGAGTTAAGCAGTCTGCTAGAATCCTGTGCCCCAACTGAAAATGGTTCAAAAGGTTCTGAGACTCTATGCAAACTTTTTGACAAATAAGGAACCGTAGGCACACTGCCAGTCCAACAGAACTCAATTCATATTTTTATTTCTTGCCACTTTTTTAGCTGCTTGATCAAAATAATTACTCATTCTCTCATTTCATCACATAGAACTGACATCCTATACTTGCCTGAAGGCCTGTGTAAAAATTCCTTAATAATGTTTTAGCTTGCAGAATTTCATTTTCATTATTATGAAAGTATCATTGAATATCCATTTATTTAACTGGCAATAATAATAACAAGGCTTACTTTAACTGCGGCTGTGTGCCTGCATGTATGGATGAGTCTTTCTCCAAAATGTCTTTATCACCATCCCCTGAGCAAGTCGGGGGCCACCTCACTCTTTCTGGAGTCCAGTGACCAATCAGATGTTTTGTGATAGAGAAAACATGTCACTCCAGGAATAATTATGTTCTGCCTTCCCTCTTTCTTGACACCACCCAAGCCGCCTTCAGGCTGTCCAGGGATCTGTGTATGATTTAAAAGCAGACAACAAAACAAAACACTTTGCAGTTGTACTTCCACAGTCCTCCAGGTGCTAGATGATGAACTGAGGCCAGAGCTAAATATTCTAAGAGGCCATGAATTTTAAAGGAGGCATTTGGCATTTTGAAATTCAAAGGGAACATTTTGCATTTTCTGCTGAGCAGGTCTAAGGCCCAGGCTAGGAGTTTCAGATTAGTTTTCAGACATGGTGGTAATTGCACCACAGACACTACAACCAGATTCTTATTGATTTCTCAGCAGTTCTACTCTTGCACAGCCAAGAATTTCTCATGTTCCTGACGTGTAAGTTCTATGCCTTCCCTATGCCCTCAAACGGGAAAGTGATAACATTAGGAAAGTACATTAGTTGATCAATGACTTCAGATCACAGTCATGGCATAGTCATGGCCACTTCTTTCCCAAACAGGATAGGAAAGCAGATGCTCACAGAAGCAGGGGCCCCATAAGTTCTTGATTTCCTGCACGGAGAGGGGGGAATATCCTTCCCAGAACCATATGTCTTAAGATGAAGCCTTTTATCAAAGGCCCTGTCCTCAACTTTTTTAGTGGGTAAAGAGAGTTTTGTCTTATCTCAATTTTCCCAAATGCCATATTGTTAAGAATACAGATATTCTGTATAATTAAGTAGGTATCCCTCTCCAAAAGACTGAAGCAATATGGAGGTGAAAATTAAATTTTTATGAATTTCATTTGAGTTATACACACACACACACACACACACACACACACACACACACATATATACCTATTATACATATACACATAAAATCTATATACATGTCCATGCAACCTGACTATATATACACAAACACATGCAATTCAATTAAATATATAATCAGGTTATAATCAAATCTTATGTATATATAATCAAATCTTATGTATATATAATCAAATCTATGTATATATAATCAAATCTGATGCATAATCAAAGTATATATAAAATCAAAATTTACATATGAAATCAAATTATGTATGAATATGTAATCAAATTATGTAATTAAATGTATATTTATTATATACATATGTGTGTGTATGTTAACATTTTATATATTTGTAACATTAATTTAACCATCTCATTTTACATTGTTCTTAACTCACTTTAATTTGAGGACCTCACTGACTTCATAAAATAAATGAGGCTTCTAGATCCTTCTGCTATATTAGCCCTCACTCCATAAGTGAGCAAACCTATGTGTAGGTGCTGTTAAGGCTAAGTACAACCATTCCTATGATATATAGATATGAAAGGAAAATAACCAAAATATGGGCCCAGTAAGACTACTGCAACATGGACTTGCATCAGGAGTCCATTAATCAAATAACATGCATAAGCCTCTTCTTAGAACCGTAGATCATGGTGATTTTTATGTTTCAAGAATTCAGTGTTATATCAAAGCAAATTAAGATTTTTCTTTCTCTGATGCACAATCAACCAACCTCATAGAAAACACTTGTTGCTGTTTTCATGGATTTATCCTTAAAGGGACCCAGCCTCCTCTTCAATCAAGGAGTTCTGGGTAGACTTAGGGAATAATTTAAATTTTAACTATGGTGGCTATTATATAGATCTATACCACTTATGTTTACACTAGGGGCCCAGTGTGAATTTGTGCACCTTGAAAGGAACTGTGGGGTTGTGAGGCTGTGGTGGGCACAGGGGTGGGTCTCAGCCCATCCTCCGCACCCCTGCCTGGCCCTTCCTGCCGCAGCCCCTGGTCTCCTCTCCACTGGCAGCCCCGCTTCTGCCGCTGCCGCTCCCATGTGCTGACAGCTCTGGCCCCACTCACACCTGCTGATGGCACGGAGTGATTGGGGCCAGCGCCAGCAGCGGGTGTGAGCAGCAGCTGCTGCCCTGATCGCTCCTCAGGAGCAGGGGGAGGTGGAGAAGCCCTCAGGGACAATTGGGGCAAGCAGCCACCACTCACACTGCTAAAGGCGCCAAGCAATCGGGTGCAAGCAGCGGCTCCAGCACTGGCAGTGGGTGTGAGAAGCGGTTGCCAGCCCCGATTGCCACTCAGGAGTGGGATAGGTGGAGAAGCCCTGAGGGGTGATCAGGGCCAGCAGCCGCCACTTGCACCCACTGACGGCACCGAGTGATCCGGGCCAGCACCAGCAGCAGGTACGAGTGGCAGTGGGTGTGAGCAGGGCTGGTGTGGGTAGCAGGTGTGAGCACAGGGCAGGACCACCACATGTGGGAGCAAAGAATTTTCAGTAACCACCAGAGGCTTGCCCTGATGACAGCACCCCGCCTTGGTCTGGAGTCCTCACTCACCTGCTCCACCATCCCGCGGCGGCCGATGCCATGTTCTGCGCTCTGCCACCTGCTGCCAACACCCACCATGTTCTACGCCAACCCCCTGGTGGTCAGAGCATGTCATAGCGACCGGTTCAGTTGTTCCACGTTCAGTCTATTTGCATATTAGCCTTTTATTATATAGGACTAGAGGCCCGGTGCACGAATTTGTGCACAGGTGGGGTCCCTCGGCCTGGCCATTGATCGAGGCCTATTAGGGGGCCAGCCAGCCAGGGGGAGGTTGGCAGGCCAGCCCCCTGATAGGAGTCTGGGGGGGGGCAGCCGGCAGGGGGGAATGCAGAGGTTGGCCTGCTGGCCCCCCAATCAGAGCCATGGTGGTGGGGGGGGCTGGCCAGACTGGGGGGGGGGCCATGGGAGGTTGGCTGTGGGAGTGCACTGACCATCAGGGGCAGCTCCTGCATTGAGCATCTTCCCCCTGGTGGTCAGTATGCGTCATAGCGACTGGTTAACAGGTCATTCTGGTCATTCAGTCATAACGGTTGCTTAGGCTTTTATATATATAGATGGTTATGATATCCAAAGTATTTTATCCTTAGAGAGTCTGTGATTCCTTATTTATTTCCACAAATCCATTTAAATCAAAGTTCTCAGTATTATTCTATCCTGATGACTTAGAGAAACTATAACCACGTTTACTTTAGGTAAGTTCCAAAAATAAAGTATGCTTACTATCTTGGGCTTTCACTATTATTATAAAACCAGGGTATCTCTTCAATGGTGTCATTTTGGATTAAACAACAAATTTACACACAGATTTCAAGATTGTTGGTATCACCCTACTGATGAACCCTTCCATGAAATATGGTTAAGATGTGACTGAATACATTGTACTTAATAGGTGGACACCATTTCTGTCTTCCTGTCTGCAGAAGAAAATGGGGTCTATTATTTAGTATTTTAGGCAAATTACAGGATTAGACCTCCAAATATATACAAGAGTTGCCTTTAGTCTATAATTAACAAGCAGAGAAATGGATAGGTATTTGAGTCAATATATTAAATAACAAAACTTAGGTGAATACTATTGTATTGATGAACTTGGCATGACCAAAGTTTATTTTCTTCTCTCTGGCCAAATCCTACATTATTCTTTTGCATACATGTACTCAGGGTTTTTTTCATGCAACACATGGAACTCTTCAGATAGCTTTATTTCCTCCTGAGAAAACTCAGATTTACCCAGGACCATGTTAAGATCTAGTTCTCATTTTGTGTCTGGAGCAATGAGGGTGTGGTGTTCTTCAAAGTGCTTTAAGCAGAGGAAAGCTGATTTCTTTAGATGAGGAAGAGGCTGTTTTCCCAAGCAAACAAGAATTGGGCTCTCAGCCTCTTTTGTCTAATCAAATGCTCTTAATATTTCAACTCATTCCAACCAATGACCCTATGTTAGCGTAAGATTTGACAAAGTAGTGCATCCAGTATAACTGGTGTTGGATGTAATGCTGAACCATATTTTCCCCAGTCGCTACATAGGTGGTGGATTCCTTTATGGTTTCTAGAGAAGCTTTCTGATATTCTTTACCAGAGAGTTCAGTTGAATGTTTAAGCCTGTAGCCTATTGTCCTTTAATAACTTATTCAATACTTTCAAAGGTACTGTGTCTACAATCTTCATACTCACCATTGCTCAATTGCAATCAAGTAGTTATCATTTCCCAACTAATATTCCTATACTGGCATTCCATCACAGACACCCATCAATAATGTTTTGAGGAACTGTGATGTCACTGAATGCTGTATATGGTCAGTGTCCCATTGTCCCTCTGGAAGAAGGATATTCATGTCTCATCAAACCCAAAATCTCAACTAAAGGTTTATTTTCTGGGGACTATTTCTGATTTGAAGAAATGCTTTATCAGTAAGAATTTAGGCTATAAATAGAAGGCATACCCTGAAAATATTCTAAAAAGAACTTAGCGAAGGGGCTATGTATATATCACCCTTAATTGAATACAAAAAGGATGTTGAGATACTCAAGAGTAAGGAACGTTGGGGGGAAGTTATCAATATTAGGGTTGTGTAAGCCATAGGATTGTAATGTTATCAAAATTTAGTAAGAGCTGGAGCATGGAGAAAAGGCTTTACCCCACTCAGGCTAGGTTAACCTGCACCTGGTTAATGGAGTAGCAGCATTGAGGAGAAGCAAAGTCAGGCTTTGAAGGCAAGTTTTTTCTTGCAAAGCATCTGTTTAAAGGATACTTGCATGGACTCCACATGTGTGGCATCTTTTCTATCAAGGCTCTAATCAAATGCTCTTAATCTCTAATCTCTGCTCATTTGCTCCATCCATGTATCATGGTTTTATTTCTATCTTTGGGCCCTACTTTGTAGGAGAGCTGTCTATTGTGCATTCAGTCTCTTGCAGTAGGCAACTGTGCCAGAAGCAGGTTTCTGATTTACTAGTAAGTATGGTGAAGTTGCAACAGGAGATGAGGAACTAAGGCTCAACATATCCTGTGTTCCTAGTTGGCTGATGAGAATCTGTGTTTTTTAAATCATTTTTAAGGACTTATAAGTCAGTTAACAAAAACAGAAAACTCTGCAATCCTTAACATCACCCCTCTGCCATTCAAGTGATAGGTTTGCTGTTGTTTCCCTTTCTACCTCTACATCATCCTAATTCACTAAAGGATTGAATCAAAGTTTTGAAATGCTTGTAAGATTGCCAAGAATTATTAGAAACTTAGCCCAGGCAATGGGGCTCCTTTTATTGTCTGACCATCAAGTGATTTAACATCTGTTTCCATTCCTGTTTTTCTGCATTCTAATACCACTTCTGACCAATTGCTTTAATGTGGGTAACCCTCAAAAGTGTGGACTGAGACAAATACTTCAGTACAAATATTTTATTTGAGAGTTTATGCCACAGTAGAAGATTGGGGAAGGATAAAGAAAGTAATGAGAAGAGCCAATGTAAGAATATATTTTTAAGATGACCATATGACCAATGAGGTGTCCTATGCCATATAATCCATACAAAGAGGAGGCATCTGCAGATCTCTCTGTAGCTCCTGCTGGGTGGCCTCAGGCAGTGGCTGACTTTGCACCTCCTTGGAGATCCAAAAGCCAGTGTACCCAGTGGTCAGTGTGAGACCATATCAGATTACAACTCTTCACATCCATGATACACTAAAGGGGCAGACTCAGTGAGCACCAAAGCCCCACTGAAGCAAGTCCTACCCTATAAGGGTGTCTCCTGTACAGCAGCTCTTCCACTATAGACACAGCTAGTCCTCACAGCCAATTGGCCTGGATGTAAACAAACACAGGGAAGCAGCCAAAATGTGGAGACAAAGAAATGTGTCACAAATGGAAGAAAGCAAACTACTGGATATAGAGTTCAAAACCATAGTTATAAGGTTACTCAAGAATCTTCTAGACACCTCTGAGAAACTTAGTGAGACCTTCAAGGAACTTAGACCTTCAAGGATCTTAGTGAGAATGCCAAAAAAAAAAAAATTGAAAGGACCAGTCAGAAATTAAGCATACAGTGACTGAAATAAAGAATAATACACAGAGATTAAACAGTAGAGAATCATAAGAATCAAGTCAAAGATTTGAACTATAAGGAAGCAAAAAACACCCAACCAGAAGAGCAAAAAGAAAAAGAAATCCAAAAATATGAAGATAGTGTAAGGAGCCTCTGGGACAACTTCAAGCGTACCAACACCCAAATTATGGGGGTGCCAGAAGAAGAGAGAGAGCAAGATATTGAAAACCTATTTGAATAAATAATGACAGAAAGTTCCCCTACCTGGCAAAAGAAATAGATTTACAAGCCCAGGAAGTGCAGAGAACCTCAAACAAGAGGAATCCAAAGAGGAACACACCAAGACACATCATAATTAAAATGCCAAGGGCAAAAGACAAAGAGAGAATCGTAAAAGCACCAAGAGAAAAACAGTTACCTACAAGGGAGTACCCATACGACTATCAGCTGATTTCTCAACAGAAACTATGCAGACCAGAAGGGAGTAGCAAGAAATATTCAAAGTGATGAATAGCAAGAACCTACAACCAAGATTACTCTACCCAGCAAAGCTATCATTTAGAATTGAAGGTTAGATAAAGAGCTTCACAGACAAGAAAAAGCTAAAGGAGTTCATCACCACCAAACCAGTATTATATGAAATACTGAAGGGTATTCTTTAAGAAGAGGAAAAGAAGAAAAAGGTAAAGATAAAAAATTATGAACAACAAAGTGACAACAAATACGTATCTATCAACAAGTCTAAAAATCAAATGAATAAAAAATATGATGAACAGAATAAACTGGTGAATGTATTAGAATCAGGGGTATGGAAATGGAGTGGACTGACAATTCTCGGAGGGAAGGGGATGTGGGGGTGAGGGAAGAGATGGGACAAAGATCTTATATGCATGTATGCAGTACCTATGGACGTGGACAGTGGGGTGATGAGGGCCTGGGGTGGGGTGGGAACTGGGTGGAGGGGAGCTATGGGGGGGAAAAGAGGGACATCTGTAATAATCTGAACAATAAAGATTTTTTAAAAATGTATTCTCTCTGTGTTACAGTTCTATGGGATCCATGAACATAAACCCTGCTGACCACCAGAGCCAGGCTAACAAGGTATGTCCCCTGGACAGCAGCCACAAAAACTGGGATGCCCAATGTACACACAAGCTCCTTTTCAGTAGATAGTGGTGACCTGAAACAAGACAGAGGGAAACCACAAAGATGGCATCTAACAGCCTCCCCAGTCTGCTCCTCAGGGCAAAACTTTTAAGATAAGCAAATAAGTCTCTTTCATGAAATTAAAGGGCATGTTTTATTCTCCTGCCTCTGTGCTTAGTCATGCTGGGTTAGCTATAGTGAGTCCACATGAGCCCTTTAAAAACTGTTTTAGCCTTGTGGTTCTCATAGAGTCAAGCCCCATTGACTTTCAGAACTAGATATTTGGGTGCCAATCTCTAGGTGATTGTTTTAAAAGCTGGGGCACCAAATCTGTAGGTCTTCTCAGGAAGAATCTGGGAGTTGAGTCCCCTACCAGTTGTCCCCCTACCAGAGGTGGGTTTATTTGTGAAATTGTTTGATAAGGTGTTTTTCCCCCAACAAATTTATAGGAGTTGAAAGAAATTCAAAAGCTAGTCAAGGGAATTTAGTCTGTCTGTAGGTGTATATTTGGAGTAGGTGAATTCAGGAGTCTTTCCTATATCACCATCTTGAACCAGACCCTCAGAAATTATCAGACTTAATGTTGTCTTTTGAACTAATAGCAGAATTGCTATTATATATGTATTCTACTGACTTGTGACTTTGGAATATACCATAAACATGGACCATGGAAGGCACTCTGTTATATTCCATTAGAAAATTTCCTTCTGCCCCCAGGTGCCTGGGACAAAGTATACATACAACTTATTCCTCTCTGTAACTTCATGAAAGTACAAAAATGTGCAGAATAGTTTTCTTCAAGAAAATTACAATCAGGTTAAATAGCTGAATATGATGTGACATTTAATATTGATAAGGCATCATTGGTCTATGATTAGAGGTTAAAACTTTATCCAACTGTATTAGCCCTTCACATGAAAAATACATGTACCCAAATAAATTATCTCTTTCAGGGCTGACTTTGATGTTAAAGGTAGTCTGATATTAAAGTTAGTCATGGATGAGAGTAATTTTTTAAAGAATTACATATTGAGGCTTGCAAGGTGTATTAGACAAATTTTTTGAATAATATAGGTAGCACATGAATAATATAGGTAGCACATGAAAATATTTTTAGATGACTCACATAATAAACTTTATGTATGTTCTGCAGTGGAGTCAAGCCATATTTGTTTAGTTTAAAGGGCAAAACATAAATATAAATAGGACTGAGTATATACAATGGATTACACTGGAAAAGCTGATGAAATGTTTATAAGGCAGTCATTGCCTAGAGAGAAGACCAAAGAGTGAGTTACAGTCACATCAAAATAGCTGTCAGACATTTTTCTCCCTGTGGTAGCCCCACTTGACAAGGGAGCTAATTCATGACTTTGCCACTTTGGAAGGTGGCTGACCAGAAAGCCTTGCCGGAGCACCTGGGAACTGCTGGCCCAGCAGCCCAGAGCCTGGCTAGTGGCTCTGCTTATCTGCAGCGATAAGCCAGCAGCCCATCTGGACAGAGAGTTTTATGAGCAGGTCTGCCTGATTATCTCCCCGGACAAGAGTTAGCTTCCTGTATGATCTGATTAGGTCCCCTTTTCAGGTGGGCTAACAATTGTATTCAGCAGTGGATTGGGATACAAATTATTTTCCCAGACAGGGACCCATAAGTGGCAAGGCTTTTGTTTGCGGGTCATGTTAGGTAGAGCTGTGCACCACGTTCTTTGGCTTGACACATATAGACATTAAAAAAATGCAAAAAGATATTTTAAGCAATATAACATATACTTTAAGCTAAAAATGGTAGAGACAAAGAATGCCATCATAAATTGATAAAAGGATCAATATATCGTAATATTTATGCACCCAACACAGAAAACTAAATCAAAAAATAACATAGCTAAAAGGAGAAATAAATAGCAATAAAATAATAGTTGGATACTTTAATAATCCACTCTCAACAAAGTATAAATCATCCAGACAGAGAATCACTAAAGAAACAGAAGATTTGAATAACACTATAGATCAAAAAGACCTAACAGACAGACATTCTGACAACAGCAGACTATACATTTTTCTCAAGTACACATGAAACATTTTCTTAGAGAGGCCATAAAACAAGTCTTAGCAAATTCAAGAACACTGAAATCATAGTAAAATAACTGGAGGAAATTCAGAAATAAAAAATAATAATATTTAATTTTTCTCTTGAACAATCAGTGGGATATGGGAGGGCTAAATTGAGGGTGGAGGGATAAATGGTGATGGAAGGAGACTTGGGGTGGTGAACACACAACACATTGTACACCTGAAACATATATAATTTTGTTAACCAGTGTTACCCCAATAAATTGGGAAATAAAGTATCTTGAGACAAACGAAAATACAACATAAGAAACATGGATGCAGCAAAAGCAGTTCAAAGAGGGAAGTTCGTACTAATAAACACACATTAAGAATCAAGAAAAATATCAAGTAAACAACCTAACTCTACACCTCAAGAAACCAGAAAAAGAATAACAAACCAAGACCAAAGTTAGCAGAAGAAATGAACTAATAGAGAATGGGAAAACAATAGGAAAATTTAAAAACTAGAGTTTGTTCTTTGAAAACAAAAATTGACAAATCTTTAGTAAGATTAACCAAGGAAAAAAAACAGGACTCAAATCAACAAAATTATAAATGAAAGAGGGGACATTACAACTAATACCACAGAAAACAAGGAATTGAGCTACTATTAATAACTATACGCTCACAAACTGGACAGTCTACAAGAAATGGAAAAATTCTTGCCCAATTATTAGCAAAGGGAATGAATCGGTATTCAAAATTCTCCCAATGAAGTAAAGCCAAGGAACAGAGAGGGCTTCCTTAGTGAAATCTACCAAATATTTAAAGAAGAATTAATGTCAACCATTCTCCAACTCTTCTCAAAAAATTAATTTTATTCTATGTGGCCAGCATTACCCTGATAACAAAGGCAGAAAGACACCACAGGCAAATAACCCTAATTAATATAGATGTAAAAATTCTCAATAAAATGCTAGCAAATCAAATTCAGCAGCACATTTAAAGGATCATTCACCATGTCCCAGTGGAAGCTGTTGCTTATCCCCAAGATAAAAGGATGGCTGAACACATGAATCACTAAGTGTAAAAAATGACATTAATATAGTTAAATAAAATCATATGATAATCTCAATAGATGCAGAGAAAGTATTTTATAAAATTCAACATCCATTCTAAGAAGTTAGGTATAGAATGAATATACCTTAACATGATAAAGGTCATTATGCTAAGTAAAATAAGCCAGTCAGAGAAAGGCAAGTACTATATGGTTTTGCTCATAGATAGAAATAGGGCATTAAGATAGATAAGAAGGGAAAGCAAATGCAGGTATTACTGAGCCGGCATGGTTTTGTTTAAACTGGATGAACATTTTTCCCATCAACCCTGCCATCTTGGTGACTTTCTCCTTGCCCTAACTGCAGTGCTTATAAATTCTCTTGTGCTGAAGATGTACATTCTGATGATAACTCAAGGCTGCCATATACTTCATTTTCTTTACACTCTTCTAATATCTGAAAAATATCCCATAATTCAAGTAATCATCATTTGTTTTGTAGTTGTACTTTTATCACTCATGAAAAATATCTGATCCTGAGATAAATTCTGAAAATAGTAATAGCTAAGTGTTTTTTTGTTATAATATCTTACCCACCAAGACAAATATGTAAGAACTAGAGGCCCGGTACATAAAATTTGTGCATGGGAGGGGGGGGGGTACCTCAGCCTGGCCTGCACCCTCTCCCAATCCGGGACCTTTCATCCGGGACCTTTTGGGGGATGTCTGACTGCCAGTTTAGTCCCGATCCACAGGATAGGGCCTAAACTGGCAGTCGGACATCCCTCTCGCAATCCAGGACTGCTGGCTCCTAACTGCTTGCCTGCCTGCCTGATCACCCCTAACCACTCTGCCTGCCTGCCTGATTGCCCTGGCCTTTGGTCATTCTGGTCATTCCACTATTTTGGTCGCTGGGCTTTTATTATATAGGATGATTCATAAAATGGGTTTACAATGTCATGAATCATGCTTATCATTAATGTATTTTATCCTAGACATTGCTATAATTAATATTGCCTCTACTGATTTATTTTTATTTGCATGTCAGGAATCTCTTTGCCCATAACTTTATTTTTAATTTGTACCATTTTGGTTAAAGCATTTCTTATAGGAAGTATATAACTGGACTGTCATTCTGACAACCTATCTTCTAAAAGTCCAGTAAATTTAAAATATAGGCAGAGGACATGAATAGATATTTCTCCTAGGAGGACATACAGATGGCCAATAGACATGAAAAGATGCTCAATATCAGTAATCAGGAAAAAGCTACAATGAAATATCACCTCATACCTGTCAGAATGGCTATCATCAGTAAATCAACAAATAACAAATTACAGGTGTTGGTGATGATGTGAAGAAAAAGGAACCCTTGTGCACTGCTAGTGGGATTAGAAATTGATACAGTGACTGTGGAAAAGAATATGGAAGTTCCTCAAAAAATTTAAAACAGAAAAACAAAAAAAAGGAAATAAAATAAAAATAGAACTACCAAATGACCCAGCAATCCCACTTCTGGATCTTTAGCTGAAGAAATCCAAAACATCAATTCAAAAAATATATATGCACCCCTATGTTTATTGCAGCATTATTTACAATAGCCAAGATATTGAAGCAACCTAAGTATCTATCAGCAGACCAATGGATAAAGAAAAGGTTGTATATGTAATGGAATATTACTCAGCCATAAAAAAGAATGAAATCTTGCCATTTGCAACAACATGGATATAACTAGAGGGTATTATGCTAAGTAAAATAAGTCAGGTAGAAAAAAACAAATACCATATGATTTTAGGGATTATGAAACACAAATTTACAGTTATAAAAAATCATGGGGATGTAAAGTACAGCATAGGGACTATAGTCAATATTATTTTAATAACTGCGTATGGTGTCAGAAGGGGTATAGTAATTTAATGATAGCCTAAAGGAATTATTCTAATACTTTTTCCTAATTTGATCACTTATTGGGGTGATCACTTTGCAAGTTACATAAATATCTAATTACTATGCTGTACACTTGAAATTAATATCATATTATATATCAACTGTAATGGAAAAATTAAAATATTATTATTATTTTAATCTTTATTGTTGAAAGTATTACATATGCCCTCTTTCTTCCCCCATTGACCTCTTCTAGCCTGTCCCTGCCCTCCATCCCAGGCCTTCACCACCCTGTTGTTAGTGTCCATAGGTTATGCAGATATGCATACAAGTTCTTTGGTTGATCTCTTACCACCTACCCACCCTCCCCTTCCTTTCCCTTTCCTCTGAGTATATTATTTTTAAAAGTCAAGTAAACTTAGTGTAATAAATAATACTTAACTTTTTCTTTCATCTTTATATTCTTTTTCCAACATTTTTTATTTGACCAATTTGCCAGTCATTATATACTTGCTCAGTTCATTATTGCTTACCATTCTCACAAACTACCATGAAAATAAGAATAACTTAGTAGAGGGAATAGTTGCTACCCCAGTGTACTTTCAGTCCTACCCCTCTCCCTTGCTTTTGACTGACTCTCCCCTTGAGAATTTTGAATGCTTTTACTTTACCTTTTCATTTAGGCATCTTCCTCCAAGCCCCTCTGACAATATCTCAATTTTTGCTGAGAGAGTTTAGTAATTTTAATAATAGCCTACAGGAATGATTCTAACAGTTTGTCCTAACTTGGTATGTATGCTATGCATTTTCAGATAGCCTACCGTCCATTCAGATTTATTTATATTTCAAGGTTTATTATTCACTATTGTTTCCTTTCTACATCGTCCCCCATGGTAGTCTCCCTTTTGGCTCAGTGCTTTGAAGATTTTCTCAGATATTTTCCTCAGAGGTAGTAAATGTCTGATATCAGTAAATGTGCCTAAATTCTGAGATTATATCTTTCTGTATTCTCTCTGAGATAAAAGAATTGCAAGCCAAGGGTCCCATATGGAGCAAAGATTCTACTATCAGCCTGGAAGCTAGGAGAGAATGATATTTCATCGACAGTATTACTTCCTTTTTATTTTTTTCTTTGTTTGTTTATTATTTGTTTTTTCTCTTACAATTTTCAAAGAGGCTCTTATCTTCTACAATAGAGGAGTGGACCCAGCCAAAAAATGGACTGAGGATCTGATAGTTAGGGTTGCTGAGCTTCTAAGATGATTGAACACCCCTCCAAAGTAGATCTGTTAAGGTTAAAACCCTGGTTAGGAAAAAAAACAAAACAAAACTAGAAATCTGACATGGAATAGGCCTGTCTGGGCGGATGTCCCCTGTCTATTGTGGCTCTTTGCACTTCCCTAAACCCTTGCAGTGGTTCTCAACCTTCCTAATACCATGACCCTTTAATACAGTTCCTCATGTTGTGGTGACCCCCAACCATAACATTATTTTCGTTGCTACTTCATAACTGTAATTTTGCTACTGTTATGAATCGTAATGTAAATATCTGATATGCTATATGTGTTTTCCGATGGTCGCGACCCACAGGTTGAGAACCGCTGCCTTAGAGCCTCCAGAGCTAGTGCAACAGTCCTTTTTGGCATTAGCCCCCACCCATCTCCATCCCCACTCTTCTCTCATATGTGGTGGCAGCAGCTCCCATCAGAAACTTCCCCCAGGTATATAGTTAGGGTTATCCCATTATAACAAGGCTAGGGACATCTGGGCATCAGGAAGAGACAGATTACAGCTATAGAAAAAAGCAAGTAGTCTTCATGTGCTGGCCAAGGAGGTATCTGTAGGACTGGATTTTGAGATTCTTGATCAAGAGGACTGGAATATAAGACTGAATAAGCAATAATGTAGAGAGATAGAGAGTTAGAAACATCAATGAGAGAGAAACATTGATCAGCTGCCTCCTGCACATCACCTACTGGGGATGTGCCCGCAACCCAGGTACATGCCCTTGACCGGAATCAAACCTGGGACCTTTCAGTCCGCAGGCCGACACTCTATCCACTGAGCCAAACCGGTTTCGGTGGATTTTGAGATTCTTGATCAAGAGGACTGGAATATAAGACTGACTAAGCAATAATGTATTGACTTTGGTACATAAGATTTAACACCCTTTCTCCCCCCCGCCCCCCACAATAGAAAATAAGAACTCACTACTAGAGAGGCACTTAGAAGCCTAGAGAAAATGATAACCCATGCTGAGCAACGTTAAAATGCCTGAGTTTCCATGGTAGATTATGGGGTGCCTCATTATATTATGGCAAGGATGAGCTCTGAAAATGACTGTATATTACTGCAAGCTCAGCCAAGTAGAAAACATAATTGTAGCTGCTGTGCTGGAGGTAGTATCTTTGAGAGAGCAGATTAATGAGTAAATTATATATAGCTATTGATTAGGTGAATGTATTTTTTTATGTCCAATTTGGGTAAGACTATTAAAAACAGCCCTGGGAAAAACTTTATTCAAATGAATTGAAAAAATGCATTTATAAGTTCTGATAACCCTTCCTTGCTGTCATAATATACTCATAAGAGATCTGGACCATGTGAATATGTAAAGAACCTCACATTAACCCATGACATCCATAAAAACATGCTGATGAGGCAGGATGTGTAAGAGGCCACTACTATACTGAAGGCTTTGATAAGAATTATGTTCTCTAGAAGAGAAGAACCCTTCTGAGATTCAGGAATCTATCACTTTAATCAAGTTTTTAGATATCTAGTGTCCAGGAATGTGCCCAGACATTCCCAAAGTAAAACACAAATTGCTGCCTCTTGCAGGCCTTGCCACAAGGAAAGAAGTCCAATGCCTGTCAGCCTCTTTGCGTTCTGGGGACACCAAATCCCTCACCTGAGATACTGGTCTGGCCTATGAATAAGGTGACGCAAAAGACTGCCGATTCTAATTGGGGCCCAGAGCAAAAAGGTGCTCTTTGCTCTCTCACAGGGCCATGCTGTAATGCAAGCAGCTTTACCTCTTCAGTCAGATGACTCAGCAGACACGTTTGTGCCAACGATGAGAAATACTTTCTTGTAGAGTTTTTGGAGAAAGCTCCTGGGGTTTTGAAGCAGGGCCATGTCACCGCAACAGGGCCTGGTGGAGATGGAATGCTTGACCTGGGACCACCCAGTGACCATTTGTCTCCTTTGTTACAAGCTGAGTTGTTGCTGATCCATTAAGTCACAGTGGGTTATTGCTCAGCTTATCCAACCTTATAAGTTAGAAATGGTACATTTGGAATTGATCCCAAGCAGGAGGGGTGCTGGTACAGCTTACTTTTTCCCTCAACTCCTGACCCATACCAAGTGTTGATGAGGGTATAGAGCAACTTTCACTCTCATACACTGCCCATGGGAAGGTGAAATTGTACAATCACATTGGTAAAAGGTTTGACAGTTTTAAACATATACTTACTACACAATCTAGCCACTCCATACCTAGATATTCATCCAAGATAAATGAAAGCATATGTCCAGACAAAATCTTGTATACAAACATTCGTATTAGCTGTATTTATAACAGCCAAACCTGGAAACAACCCAAATATCCATCAGCAGGTGTGTGGATAAACAAACTATGGTATATCCATACAGTGAATACTATTTAGCAATATAAAAGAATAAACTATTGATTCAACAATATGAATGAATCTCAGTGTAATTATGTTGAATGACAGGAGCCATTACAAAAAAAATTTCCATTCTAGAAAATGAAAACTAATATATAGTATCAGAGTAAAGCAGTTGGAGGGTGGGGGACTGCAAAGAAACACAGTAAATTTTTGGCAATAATGAATATGTTCATTATTTACATTGTGGTGACAGTTTAACAGGTGTATACTTATTAAATTGTGTACATTAAACACATAAAGTTTAATATATATATATTTCAATAAAGCTGTGGAATTTTTTTTAACATACCAGGAAAAGTTTTTTCTGAGCTCTAGTAAAGCCACACTGACCAAGTTTGAGGATCATGACCATGCCCGGGTGCCATTCTTACAAGACCCAAGAAGAATTAGATGAATAATCAGTAACTGAACACAGGAAATGAGGCTCTAGCACACCATGCCAGACCATATCAAAAGCCTCCTATAGTTCTTCACAAATCACTCCTCTGTCTCCTAGTGAGAATATGCAGAGAAGCTGAGGGAGCAAAGGAACGAGTTATGGCCCAGCTGGTGCCCAATTAGTCTGGGGTTATCTCTACTGCCAGACCCCTGGAGAGATAATCAAGCCCTGTGACTACAGCATTCCCAGAACACAACTGGCCCACTCTAAGGACAGAAGGTCTAGACCTCACTCTAGCCATATTGCATTTTCTTTACCAAGTTAGAAGCAATCTATACTAATAAAAGGGTAATATGCTAATTAGACCAGATGTCTTCTGGATGTCCTTCCAGACAAAGCCACAGCAGCTGCAAGGGCCAAGGGCCTGCAGCCGCGGCAGCTGTGAGGACCAAGGGCCAGTGGCGCGGGAGAGGCAGCAGCAAGGGAGGAGAAGGCTCTCGCGGTGCCATGGGAGAAGGCGGCACCGCAGCCCCTTTTGCAGAGGCAGCACAGGAGAGGCCTTGGTGTGGGCCAGTCCAGTGCCAAGGTCCCTTCCACAGAGGAGCAGGAGAGGAGGCTGTGCAGTCCCAGTCCCAGTGCTGCCTCTTCCACAGAGGCAGTCACAGAGGCAGCAGCACCAGCCGGTCCCTGCGCCACACCTCCACAGAGGCTGGACAGGGTGCGACCTGCTGTGCCTCAACCTCCCACAGCCCCTCCCCCAGCCAGCCTGGTCCTAGATCGCCCCCCACCCACCAGTGGGGGTGGGGCGGGGCCAGTGCTAAGAAGCGAGGGGCGAGGGCCAGCAGCCCTAGCAGTGGCTGCAGGGCTGAGGGCCAGCAGCTGCTGTGGGCAGGCAGTGGCAGCAGCAGGGTGAGGGGGGTGGCACCTTCCCTGATTGGCCTGGTCACCTCCTGCAGAGGATGACATCCCCTGAGGGCTCCTGGACTGTGAGAGGGAGCAGGCAGGGTTGAAGGAAACCCCCCACAGTGCACGAATTTTTGTGCACTGGGCCTCTAGTATAATATAATGGTAAGGTACATGAAGAGATAATAGATGCCAATTCCTCTACAGAAAGGAAGGGTTCACATCTCTTGAAGTAAATATCCTAGCCTTGGTCATCTTCTAATGTACCCCTTTTTAACCAGGGGAGTTATGTAATGGAAAGTTATGTTATGTACTTAATATCTGGAGTGGCATTCAGAAGTAATGAAGATTGATCTGAGCCAAAGCAATCCTATAAACTGATACCATTGTATAGGATCTTGAGGTAATATCTCACTGAGAGAGATAGACCAGAAACTTGTTTTCACCAGGTTTAGGTAACTGGACATTAACCAGTGAACTGTTTGGTCAATGGCAGTTACTTTCTCTGCTCACTACTTAATAATTTAAACTTAATATTCGTAAGACAGGGCTAAGAAGGGAGAATCACTGGCTTAGCACTATTACTAATAAATGGTAACTCCTAAGTGTTTTATATTCCCAACACCTTCCATTTTTGGTATATCTATTTTTAAGTGAGGAAATTAAAACTTGCTTCTATTTTTTATCATGGAGATACTAGAGGCCCAGTGCACAAACCCGTGCATGGGTGGGGCCCCTCTGGGTGGCCTGCAGGGATCGAGCTGAAACCCGCAGTCCAACGCCACCTGCAGCTCCTACCTGCCGCTCCTGCGCATCCAGGCCCCACTGTGCCTGCCAAGGGCTTGTACCCAATCAGTCCCGATCGAAAGAGGCTTGCACTGCCACAACAGCACTCGCCAGCCATGAGCCCTGCATCTGGCACCCTCCCAAGGGGAGTGGCCTGAGGGATCAGGCTGAAACCAGCTCTCCAACATCCCCCAAGGGGTCCCGGATTGCAAGAGGGTGCAGGCCAGGCTGAGGGACCCCACTAGTGCACTATCAGGCCGGGGAAGGACCGTCCCCGGAAGGGCTCCAGGGTGTATCCAGCCCATCTCGCTCAGTCCCAATTGGCCAGACCCCAGCAGCAAGCTAATCTACCGGTGGGAGCATCTGCCCCTGGTGGTCAGTGCATGTCATAGCCACTGGTCAACCAATTGACTGCACCCTGGTGGTCAGTGCACGTCATAGGAAGCGGTTGAGCAGACTTAGCATATCATTAGCATATTAAACTTTGATTGGTTGTTTGGTTCTGCCATTCTGTCTATTTGCATATTACCCTTTTATTATACAGGATTGGGAATGTCATAAAGACCAATATCAGAACCTGGGACTAGATTGACTCCAAGGCCTATAAGATTTTTGCTCTACAAGGCTGCCCACTCTTTGAGGAAAAACTGCCTTCTGAGCCATGTTTGAGAAGTGATGCTACAACATTATATAGAAGCCAGTCTCCAATACAACACTGAAATATACAAAAAGTATGGCTTAATATTCAGAGGTCCAAATAAGGTAGTAGTTCACTGAAAATTCAACCTCTTCAAAAAACCTGGATCCCTTGAACCTGTTCCTGCAGGCAGGATGACAAAGAATATAGAAAAATTTCAGACTGGTCTTTGCCTTATAACAACAACAATAATAACAAATTCAGGAATTCCTGATTTTTCAGTTGAATGGGAGAAGCTGTCATAGGGCAGATGAGCCACGTTTTAATCCCAATGCTGGCCCAGATGGTAGTCTTGTTTATCTAAGATTACTGGCATAAGGCCAACAGTCGAGTTTGACCCTCATATTCTTTCCATCTACTATTCCAAAGACTACATAACATGAGTGACCCATCTGCTCTGTGGCCATCTGGGGAGAACTACGGTCCATAACAACAGATCCTATCAGTGATGCCCACAAAGTGTGTTTGCAAACTGCAAGGCCTAGGAATTTTGACTTCTATAGCCTATTATGACCTGATTCTATAGGAGACCAGAGATGTTTCTGGTGGCCGGTTTAAAGCAAGGTAAACTCTCCCCATGATCTGTCTCTTTCTCAATGCTATAGAGCAGTGAAACCCAGCCTCAGCTCAGCACTGGTTCTTTGTTGGGGATATAAGTGTAGACACATGGAATTTCTTTTCAGCTTAGCCATGTTGCCTGCTTAGGCATCCATAAAGTTCCTCTCAAAGGCTTATGGTTCTCTGATGGAACTGGATTACAAGCTGCTGCATTCCATGCCTTGCTGCAAGCCATACACCAGTGCTTCAGAAATCCAGGAAAGAGCACCATGGGGGCAGGAATATTGAAAGGATTTATAGATTGACAGACTATCCCTGCCTGATTCTTAACTACTCACTTCTTAGGTACATGACAGATAAATGATCAGAGAGGAGACATTATCCAGATGAAATATAGATATGGGAGACAGAACAGATGTTCAGGAAGAAACTATAACAAGGGAACAGAAGTAATAAGTAAACAGACATACTTCAATCTATAACAATATAAAAATTATCCTGAGGAAGGAGAAAGACTTCCTTTCTTCTTTCACCAACCCACCAAAAAGAATCCTGTAAATGCTCTTGCCTAAAGGGGAAGGGAGGGGTAAGTTTATAGAAAGGTTTATTATTTCTTTATAAGGATGAACTGAGCCTTTTCCCTAGGAGTAAAGAATCAAATACCAAAGAGAGGGAGGAGAGAAAAAACCCTTGGCCCTGAATAGAAGTGTGTACACTGTCGAGGTGAGGGGAAGTATCACAGAGATGGGCAGTTTGAGGGCAGAAGATTTCAGTAAGTGTTGACCATGGCTTTTCATTTAAGGTTATTCAAGAGTGGAATAACTACAAAGAATACAATTCCTTCCCATTACTTATGCCTCTGCAGCAGGTCACTGTTAAGATTTGAGTCATGTTAGTCTCCAGCTTAAGGTGGGTTCCACCATCTGCAATCTGAGAGTTTCCCAAGAATGGCCTTCAGTGTCCATTCTGCTCTTTATTACTTCTAATGATTTTTTAAAATGTACAACTTCATTGCCTCCTCTCATAAATGTAGCCATTTCATATCGATCTTTTTGTATTTTCTTACTGTTCCATAAAGTGCCTATTTTTTCAAAAGTCAATCTTGAATGAAGAGAATCATCAGAAATGTTTAAAATTGCACAAGGTGTGTGCCATCTGTGTTCTAGACTAGAGAGACATTGCATAGTCCCTGACTGAATGATTTTTGGGTCTACCAGGTGAAATATAAAGGACAATTACTAATTCCAAGAATGAGAGATGAGTGATATTAAAGGAAGTTCAAAATGCTTTGGGAGAACAGGGAAGAGTTTTAATCTAGGGAGTCACACTTCACCTCCCCGGGAAGGCCTTCATTCAGGTGAGACCTCCTAAATGAGTGAGTGAGTTAGGTGCTTTGTTGTCAAATTCATACATTCTTTTAAAAATTTATTCAATATTTAATAATTTAGGGAAGAAACATGAAGATATAAAGATAGATTGATTGTTTCCCCCATTATCGTCTGTCATTAGTAGCCTAAATATCTTAGCTCTATGGGTTTCATAATTCTAATTTTTCACTTAGACAAAAGAAGTCAAACTGATTGTGTTTATCTGTTAGGGAAATACCTCTTTCCTCAAACTCTTAGCTTCACTGAATCCCATTTTTAACATTTGCCTATTAAATCCTGAATTAATGAGAAATGATCAACAATTTGTTATCAACAGCTCTTATATTAAGAATAAAGTGAGGCATAAGACTAGGACCTTGAAAAATTCAGTCTAATTTTGCATAATAAATAAGTGACTTTAGTTTTCTTGAGTTAAATAGATCTCGGCCCTTGCATTTTCCAGAAATTTAGATCTTTTCACATTCTTCTGTTGATGTTTCCATTAGCACCTGGGCCTGAGGGAAGTGAGTATATAAACAGGCTTTGGCTGTGTGGCTTTCACTGTTCCTAATCGCTGTGCCAGGGTTGACTAGCTCTCCTAACAATTTTGTTGAACTCTAAGGTGCCATCCATAGTTCACCCTCTTCCTAGGAACCTATCAAGAAAAAGTATTGCTGGTTTTGACTGAAGACTGAGCTCCCCTTTTCCTAAGTAGTCACTGCTATTAATCCACAATAGCAAAGCAATGACCAATCTTGACTTCCATCCCATCCCATTGGTTATATGCTATCAACAACTTCAAGAAATCCACTCGATGTCATGTATTCTTCTTTACTTGCTAACACTGCAGACTTTTCCTTATTTTCATCTCTGATCACTTAAGTGAGGTTTTGTTAGGGATGGGAGAAGAGTTTCACCCCTGAGCACATCTGCCTTAAAAGCCTCTGAAGGCTAGTTTGGGATGAATGTACAAATCAGGCTCAGTTTGATATGTTCCTTTTCTCCTGTTTTGTACATGCCTACTGGGAACTTTTAAAGAGTTTGAGCAAATGCAACCATTCATCCATACAAAAGTACAAAGGATCAGTTCTCCTCTTTACCACCCACAACGGTGCAGTTAGGGAAGCAGAGAATGCTCTTAACCCCATCTAGACTCGTGGCCCCAACTCTGTGGGCATGCTTTCAAACATTCCTATACCTCCCTTACTCTCCAAGATCACAGCCTGCTAGTGCAATCAATGGGAGCATGACTGACCTATTTATCTCTGCCATTCAGGCTTTCTCTAAGCAGGCATACCTCTAGCCCTTGGCATGTAAGTTTTCTAAAAAAATGTTTTAATTGAGATACTTTACAAATGGCCATGTTAAATGTAAAATGAATAGAATTCTTTAAAAAATAAACCTGTCAAAT
>NW_005871071.1:10639954-10674293 GCF_000147115.1 Myotis lucifugus
TCTGGTTTATCTTAGTTTGGACCTCCCTAAATATATACCCTAAGGCAAGTATTATATTTTTGGGGATCACTTCCTAAATAATGTACCTATATCCAATAAAGTAGAAGAGAGAACGAGACAGAGAAGAGATAGAAAAGGGAGAAGATACAATAAAGAGCATATTTCTGAGTGAGCTACTACTGAGTAGCCAGAGCTCCATCCTGCTTTTAGGGATCCCTGTAGAATATGCACTTGTCTGCCAAGGGGGCAGGAAAGCTGGAGTATTTATCTGCCAACTTCCATTTCTCATTGGTTGATGGTTCCCTCAGGAACTGTCTTCTGGGCTGCTCTGCACATATTTTTAGCAAGCCCCCAAAGCACCAGAGAAAGCCCTTAGGTAGAGGAACACAGATGCAAGTATTGAAATGACAAGCTATCAGTATGCATAGAACTATCCATCATTGCTCTAGGTCAGGGGTCCTCAAACTACGGCCCGAGGGCCACATGCGGCCCGCCAAAAACATTTATCCGGCCCGCCGGGTGTTTTTGCCGCCACTGCCTGTTGCTTAGAAGCCAACTAGTTTTTTTTTAAACTATAGTCCGGCCCTCCAACGGTCTGAGGGACAGTGAACTGGCCCCCTGTTTAAAAAGTTTGAGGACCCCTGCTCTAGGTAAACTTAGGGCTTAAGGTTATGGGGCAGAGCTTTCCAAGGTTTTAAGCTTCTCAATCTCATCCATCCCATAGTCCCCATCTCAGTGACCTAAACTTTAATTAGCAGAACCCAAAACAGGAAACTTATATACTATTTTATTGGAGAGGCTGGTCCTAGAGTAGGAATGAGTGACAAGGGAAATGAAGCAGGAAAAGAGAAAGAACCAATATAAACAAACCTATGGCTGATTTCTCAAGCCCATGGGACCTTCCCAAAAAGTGATATAAAAGTACTAGGGACCTTCCATAGGAGGAGGGAGAAAGTGGAGCTAGTGGTTAAGTATTTGACCAGTGGGAATGAGCAAAGGTTTGCCTTCGACATGTTAACTTTCTACACATTCAGGATGCGTATGTGAGGGTTCCAACAAGGGTCCCAAAGTGGGAGGCAAGAGGTACCTGAGACGCTGTCAGACTGCATCTGGGTAAAGTCAGATAAGGTCCACAGGAGCTTGTTGTTGCAAGAGCAGCTGATAGAAGACAAATGAGGCTGAGGTGTGAAGTGGTGCATGAGAGATGTCTGACCAGGAGGCTAAACAGTATAGAACTAAAATATCAGCAATAACATGGAAGGTGAAAAGGAAGATGTATTAGAATTCTTTTGATCTTTATCTTCCTCCTGACCAACACACAGTCCAAGATCAATCTTCCTCTAAGTCAACATTTATATAACACATAAAGGTAAATACTAAAACACTAGAAATAGAATCAATAAATTCCAAACCAGAAAAGGAAAACAGGAATAGAGGATTCAATTAATCCAGTAAGTCAACAAAAGAGGGGAATAAAAGAGAAAAAAACAAAAACCATAAGGCAGTGGGATCATTAAATGTAATGATTAAACATATGTTTAAAAGACAGATAATCTGAAAGGCTCTCTAAAAATTAGTTATCAGTTTACTAGGGTAAAAGATACACCTAGAAAATATTAAGTGAAAGATTGCTAGTATCAAAATATTCATGTAAGATTGAGTAGTGGTATATCAATATGTGCTGTTTATCTCTAACAATGCATTTTTACTCATGGAAAATGTACCATGAACTTGTGTGCTTACAACATCACATCAGTATAATGCAAGAACTGACAGAAGACTTTATTGTGATTGTAGATTTTTCTATTTCTTTTTATATTTCTATTATATTTCTCCCAAATTGACTTAAATAAATAGGCACGTATAGAGAAGATCTGAACAATCAATATGATTATTCAATAAACATATCTATAAGAATTCTGCAGCCAATAAAAATACAACACTGGTAAAATCTGATTTATATATGTGGATATATATTATTTATTTTTATTCAAATATATGAAAAAAAATTTTGGTTTCCAAACAGTTGTTTCCAGACCATTGTTTCTGACTGCAAAGCAATTAAATAAGAAGTCAATGAAATTTTCTACAATAAATGTAAAAGATCTTTTACTAATTTGCCTACTTTTATGTTTAATGAACCCCCACGTATTCATCATTTATTAACTCAGAGCCAATTTTCTTTCATCTATACCCCACTTACTTCCCTACTTCCATATTACTTTGAAGCAAATCTAATAAATCAGCTCTTGGAAACATACACTGAAATATTTATGAATAAAATAAGCACTCTAACCTATAGGGTGTTTAACATTTCTGTATCTTACAAGCTTGCTTTTATAGTTCTTTTGTTCTTTGTGAAGACTTAGAAACAAAGGAATATGGAGAGCCAACACAGAAAAATTCTATTCTATTGATCTCTGCTCTTAAAAATATTTTTCTTTCCTTCTAATTTATTCAAGTATTTTTGCTAGTCTGAAATTATTTTATATAAATGTTTTAAAATATTCCAATGATAACTTGTTTATTTTCAAAATTAAAACTTAAATGTAGTGCTTCTAAATTGTAAGGAGAAAACCACTAGTAAACATTCAGAATAAAACCTTATCTTCTTAAAGTAGACAAGCTTCTAGTCTAGCCAAATGGAAATAAAAAAGGATAACACAATTGAGATTAAGATCCATCATAAGAATATGGTGAACAAATTTGTCCTTGTCATCTGTTTTCAAACCTATTAGCATAATTTATCTTGGTGTTTTGATAATTTTATGTTAGGTAGAAAACCTGAATTAATCAAGAATAATACATTTTATTATAGATTTGAATGTTTTCTGAAAATAGCAATAAACAATGAAGACTATTTTGGTTAGAGAAAATGTGTGTGTTGGGGTAAGGTATGAAGAAGGTAGGATCATGGAAAGCAGATAATATCCCATCAAGTCCAGATTTAAAAATAAATAAAAAAATTAATGAGAGAGAGATTTGTTGTTCCATTTATTTATGCATTCATTGGTTGATTCTTGTATCTGTCCAAACTAGGAATCAAACCTATAACCTTGGCACATCAGGGCCCCAAGTCTAGACTTTTGACAGGAAAGTTTTACCAAACCTTTTCATTCTGTTTTGGCATTAAGTTTATACTCACTTCAACCTATATAAAACAAGGGTCTATTCCTTAAAGTGAGCTGCATTCTTTCTTTGGTAGCTATCAAAGTAAACATGTATAAAATATTTCCATACACATGTAAACAAAGATCTTAAGTTTAGTTACTAGCACTTAGGTTTACTTACGAGGCATAGACAAAATAGTGCCTCATAAATAAGTAAAGTTTATCCCCAAATGCAAAGAAAATTAAATATCAGATAATATGCTGAAAATTAAATTACTGAGATTTGAAAGAAAGACCATATTCTTATTTTAATAGGTTCATTAAAAACTCTAGTAAAATATAACAAACATTCATGACTATCCTAATAACTATGAAAAGAAGGGAACTTGACTTGGTAAAGAAGATCTACTAATAAGTCACAGAAAACCTCATGATTAATGGTGACACTAATTTAGAAGCAATTCTACTGAAGTGAGAAACAAGGCAAGAATGTCCACCATCACATCTAATAGTCAACATTGTACTAGAGTTTCTTGTTAGTGCAATAAGACAAAGAAACTTGATATAAAGATTGAAAAGGAGAAAACAGATGAGCAATTACATATGTTATTGTCACCATATAGCAGCAAGGGCCTCAGGTGAATTTTATTAGTTCTATAAGCTTGTCTGCAAAGTTCGATAAGTCAAGTGTTTCTATATTCTAGCAAACACAAATTAGGACAATGAAATAGAAAAAAAGTACCCCAATAAGATTTATAAATTTTATTAAATTTACTTCTAAGAATTTTATGTGGAAAATTATATTGCTCTTTTTGACCTTATTAAAGTTTTAATGGAAGGAAGCTTTGGGTCTTTCCATTATAAATATGGAATGGAATGGTCAATTTTCTCCCCAAAATTAATATTTATGTTAAATGCAATATAACCAATTCTGATATTTTCAGAGAACTAAACACACTAATGATAAAATTTATAAGGATTAATTAAAATAAATTTATTTTTGAAAAATAGGGGTGCCAAACAACATAGAAGATTTATTATAAAGCCACAGTAACCAAACTATATGGTCTGAGTGTAGAGTATGTGTTTTGGGGGAAAGGGATGATAAACATATCAATAGCACCAAACATATGGCACAGAAAAAAGATATGATAAATAATCAGTGGAGAACTGCTCAATAAAATATCAGATCCTTATCTCCCAGCATAAATTTTCAGAAAAATTAATTTTCTTTGAAAAATAGTTTTTCATGAGACCTGAATGTGAAAAGTAAAACTGAAAAACTGAAAAAATATATATATAAAAGAATATCTTGATGAACTCACAGTAGGAAAGGCTTTCTTAGAAAAAGCAAACAAAGCTTATAAAGGAAATGTGTTTAAACAATTTGCTTTTTCAATGTAATAAATGTAATCACATTAAAATATAAAGCTTACAAGCCAGAAATCAAAGGAACATAATTGCAACAAGAACAGCACAGAATTATATTCAATTATATTCAATTTCTAGCAATTGATAGGAAAAGACAGCCAATAAAAAAATAGACAGAAACAATGAGAAAAATTCACAAGAAAAAATAAAAATGGCCAGTAGCCACAAAAGATCTTCAACCCCAATAGTTATCAAGGAAAGTAAAAATAAATTTACCTTAAGATACAGAGAGACAGTTGTCAGACTGACAACACCAAGAGTTGAAATTTATAGACTTTGTTACCAAACTGCTCATAGACCTGGAAAGTGGCATAGCCTCTTAGGAAATATTGCCAAATAGCTCCCCCCAAATTTACTTCTGTATTACAGGATATATATATTTATGCTGCTAGGAACATTCTCCAGAGATATGGGTGATTACTTTCATTGTCGCAAACTTTATAACAGTGCAAAATAGAAAATCAACCTGGAAATCAGCTTTAAAAAAATGGATAAACTGGGCTGCAATCTATAATGGTGTATTCCTCAGTAGATATAGATAGTGTATTTGTATGTGTATATGCACACATATATGTATATGTGTACATACATGAATATATACACAAACATGCACATGGACACATATACCATGTATGTTTACATAAAGCATGGATAGTTCTTTAAAAATAAAGTGTGGGAAAGGAGGCAGGAGGAAGCAAGGTCAAGAAGATACATGCACAGTATGAGAACATCTATGTAAACTTAAAAAGAAATCAAGTAGAATGTTTAGTACATATGCTTATGCATCTGCTATATAGATAATCATATATATATATATATATATATATATATATATATATATATATATATATCATCCCTCCTCCCTCTCTCTTTCATATGTATTGATTCTTTCAGAGATTCTTCCTTCATGAAATATATAAATTTTTATGTATAATTACCAAGGCTTCCCACACCAAGTTATAAGTTCTTATGATATACCCAGGAAGTAGTATAACCTTAGAACTGATTTTTATCAAAGAAAGCTGCTTGACCTCGGGCCTTGCCAGACTGCCATGAACTTCTGAGAGCAAACCACCATGTATAGGGTTCTGGATGTTAGAGTTTGAGAAATCAGAAGGAAGGAAAGAATTGGAAACCAACTTCTTCCCTATAAGACCTCAGAGCTGGAACAGTATTGCTGATGGAACAATACTTCCAATTCCCATGCACACTGATGGTTCTGTTCTTAATGGGCACTTTAAGTGAGGTACCTTGACAGCATTTGTGAGCCTGATTACTGGGCTGGGCCAGGCTGATATTTTTGCACTTACTCCTTCAACCATAAAGGGGAAAAAGGATATTGTCTTGGGGGGGGGGGGGAGGGCAATCACAGAAATAGGATGGAGTCAAGCCAGAACTAGACCAAGTTACTTTCTCTAAACCTACTGATCATTTTTAAATTTTTTAACACTAAAAAAATATTTCTACAAATCATTAGACTTTTGTTTATAACATTTTCTGGTACAACGGATGCAGATACATTTGTTTATTGTTTTTACTTTTCTCCATACTGCTAACATGTACATCAAAAGTATATCTTGCCCTAACCGGTTTGGCTCAGAGGATAGAGCATCGGCCTGAGGACTGAAGGGTCCCAGGTTCGATTCCGGTCAAGGGCATGTACCTTGGTTGTGGGCACATCCCCAGTAGGGAGTGTGCAGGAGGCAGCTGATGGATGCTTCTCTCTCATCGATGTTTCTAACTCTCTATCCCTCTCCCTTCCTCTCTAAAAAAATCAATAAAATATATTTTTTAAAACTATATCTTGTTATTAAAACATTCTTAATTTTTATTATTTTACTTTTGATCTCTCTATATATACCTGCTTCCTGTTTTTGAAAATCTAACTAACTTCTTTTGAAAATGTTACCTACTTCTTTTTTAGTCTAAACCTACTGATCTTATTACCTTTTCACATTTCATGCAGGAAGAAAATCCCTTTCTCCTCAACACTGCCCTTTCCCATGTGACCCCTGCCATTAGTTTTTCAAAAGGAAAATAGCAACCTGGGCAAGTCCTTCCTTGAAAGGTCTACCAGCCACAGTAGATAATGCAGAGAGTCTCCAGCTGTTAGCACCTTCAAAGTCTGCCTCAGCTTTGCAAAAAGCTGCCTTGCCAAGTCATTCCCTTCCCCAGGCAGCCCTCACCTGGGGACCAAGCAATAAGTATAAAGTGTGTCCATTCCATTCTGAGTTGTGACCACTCAGATGGACAATACTTGCTCCAGAACTCCCTGCCAGAGCTCTGTTGGGTCTACATTACATTTTTACTTCTTCCTCTGTTCAATCGTCCCTCCTCCCTCTCTCTTTCATATGTATTGATTCTTAAAAAATATAATGTACCCAAAACATCATCTCGGTGTTTGCTTCCAGAGAATCAAACCTAAGAGAGCTGGTACTAAGAACAGTCTGAGAAAGTAAGTGATAAGATGGTGCTTTGGAGCTGAATCACTACTGGCTGTCAGTGAGGACCCCATCACTGGAACACACAAACAGACGCTGGCACAAAGTGGCAGTCCAGCTGTTAAAGCCGGCATCATAGCTTGATGGTGAGGTCATGTTTGGTTGAAGAGGGATGAAGAGCATAGCCACGTGTCTGAGCAGGAATCAGGGGAACACATGTGGGACTGGCTCATGAGCATGTTTGTTCAAGGTGAGGACAGAATACTCCCAAGACAATAAACTCTTCACACTATCTCTGGGGTGTTAAAATTGGATAAAAAAGGTATTGATTTGGGAGTACTCTCCTGAAATAACGATTTAATATCCTCTCAAGAATTCCAGAAAAAAATATGAGAACTGCTACTATGATGATTCCTAGAAATATGGAAAAAGCAATGACCCATGGTAGAGAGGTTGAAATGCTAGGGTTTCCATGGAAGATAGTGGAGGAATGACTTAAAGGCTTAGGGAAGTGAGCACGCTAGAATGGCTGTACTATATTCAGTTGGAAGACCTGCCAGGTGATTATGTTCCACAGGAAAGCCCATTGCAAACACTATCCACCAAGGTCAGGGGAATGTGCTGCTGGGAAGGGCACCAGCCTCACTAACATGTGAAGTGGTAGTTTTACTCTATAGGTCAGGAATGATATTTGGAAAGTTATGAAGTAAAGATAGTAGGACCCCAAATAATAGAAGCCAAACCAAAGGGTCACAATTATTATGGTGAATGGCAAGATTAGAGTGGCAGTCACAGGGACCTAACCCACAGAAAAGCATGGAGATAGTCAATGGACCACAGCCACTATTCAACTTGTATCAGCAAAGGAAATCAGCAGTTATATATGGTAATGATTTCTTTACCAAACGTTTTTTAGGCACATACACAGGAAAACTATACATGGGGGGGGGGCGGAGAAAGAACTCCCAATATTTTGAGAATTGTTGGAAAAGAGGTACAAAGTGATAATGAATGCTGGAAACTCAAAATACTCTGATGACCCTTGTTGGAGTTGAGACATATAGGGGCCAAATAGTAAATGAAGTCCTAGGTAAAGTTCAATTTACAATGGCTCAGCTTGATCTGATGGTTATTTCTCCATTTCCAGAAAGTATGATGTGAATTAGTATGTTTGACAAATGGTGCAACTCCCATGTTGGGGCCATGACCTTCCCCATGGTGAAACTTTTAATTCCACATACTAAGTAAAAGCTTCTAAAACTACCCCAAAAGTGACCAAAGTGGTAAATCAAAAACAATATCACATCTTGGAAAGGGTGATAGTGGATATAGTATACCTTTGAGATTTTAAGGATTCAAGAATGATGATTCTTATTGTAACTGTATAATTCACCATCTAGTCCTTACCAAATCCAGACAGATCTTTGAGGATGACTATAGACTACCAAAAGTTCAACCAAGTAACAGATCTAATCATAACCACTTATCCTAACTCTCAATGACTCCCTGGGCAGGGGGACGAATTTATGCTTCTTTTTTCTGTAATTCCTGGCAAAGTCACAACATGAATAGGTCCTGGTTCCCAACGAGCTAACACTTTCACAGAGGACATACCAGGCATCCCACTGAATTGTATCTATAGTTGGTTCATGGGCACTTTGGCCTCAGAGTATCCAGGGACTAGCAAGCAAAGAAAACAGACGCACAATCTTGGCAGGAGAAATTGACCGTGATTATCAGGAATAGGTATGACTGCTTTTACACAGGAGAATCACTTGGGCACTTCTTGGGACTCAATTGCCCACCTGTGACTATGAATGAATAAGTACTACAAGCCTAGCCGGAGAAGAGTATGGTAACCAAGGGCTCAGATGCTTCAAAGGAAAATCTATGAATAGTTTAATGTTTTATAATAGTTATCCAAGACTTAAACAAATGTCTATGATATGAATAATGTTACTATACACATATTCTAGAATCTAGAACATAACATTGCATTGACTTCTTTTTGCATAGTTTTGGATTTATTGAGTATCTTTATTCCCCATGAAGTTAATAGAAGTATAAACATGGATTTATTCATTTGTAAACTTTATGACCTTTCACATCACAGCACCTCAGTTAAAAGGGTTTTATTGTTCAGGAAAAGAGATCCTCTTAAGTAGGAGGTACCACAAAAATGAGCTTATGCTCTTGCCTATTTCTATCTCTTCTCTTTGAAGGTCACTGTAGAAGCAACTGGAAACTCAGACTATGATATTTGCATAACACGGACCAGAGGTTTATCTTCTCTCTAAGGTCAGGAGATGTCAGAGAGGACACAATGAGGAAGAGGGCCTTCAGATACAAGTCGTAGATTCAAATGAGGCTTGGTGGAGATGCTATTATCTCTACTCCACATTTCATTTCATGAATCCTCACCATTTGCTTACATTCAAATTCCTGCCCTTGCAGTATGAATATTCTCCACACTCCTAGGGCATCCTAAAATTTGTATTTTAGACCCAATGAATATTGGCAATCTAGGGTCAGCTCCCCTCTGTAGTGGAAACATATGAATAGTGCTCTCTCTAGGTTAATTTTTCCCAGGCCCTTTCTACAGGTTTAATAAGTGAGAATAATATACACATTTAATACTACTTCAAAACCATCTCCTGACTAAACTTTTATATCCTTGAAAATAGATTCTTAGCTTCCTTTCCTTGGCTTCTACCTAATTTTCATTATTCTGGGCTCAGTACACCCTATACCAGCCGTGGGCAAACTACGGCCCGCAGGCCGGATCCGGCCCATTTGAAATGAATAAAACTAAAAAAAAAAAAAAAAAGACCGTACCCTTTTATGTAATGATGTTTACTTTGAATTTATATTAGTTCACACAAACACTCCATCCATGCTTTTGTTCCGGCCCTCTGGTCCAGTTTAAGAACCCATTGTGGCCCTCGAGTCAAAAAGTTTGCCCACCCCTGCCCTATACATTCACTAAAGCATTATCATACAGTAATTTTATCCTTAGTGTTCTGTTTTCAATTTTAATAGCTTTCTAGTTCAAACAAGATTTCAACAGAACTCATGGTTCAAGTTGAATGGAGTTTGATTGAACAACCCTAATACACAGTGCTGCAAAAATATTGATTTCTATATCTTCAAATAGTAACATATTCAAACAATGAGCACTTGTGCAAATGGCTTATCTGCAAAATTTCACCGACTTCTGCTTAAGAGTGAACTTCAAGGGGTAAAGTAACTTCAAGATGTTGATCTTTAAGGAGTATTTTCTGTATTTTAATCAAACCAGCAAAGATATGGCCTAAAACATCAAAGATGCATATCCTATGAATACCAGCATGATTAAAGACTCCTACCTTGTTACTGATTTCTGTACCCTGCAATGGCAGAAAGAGCCATGAAAGGGGCAGGTGGCAATACCTCTCAGACTTTTGACAAGCTGTAATCAACAGTAAGGACACCCTGATAGTGTTACTATGGCAACCCTGAAAACAGACAAGATGGAAATGGAAGAGACTCTCAACACTGATAAGAGGTCAGCTATTACTCCCACAAATCCTGCTTCATCAGTAAACCAGTACCCTCACATCTTTACCAAGTTTTCAGCTTATTGGTGAATTTTAGTCTGTTATATTCCTTCTGAGTATCCTTCAACCAGAATACTCTAATACTTCAAAGTTAGATTTTTTTAAATGAAGAAATAAAATTTCAACCTGGTGTTATTTAGTTAGAATAGGCTAAGACATAAGGACACTGTAGACTCTCTAAGAATTCACATTTTTCTATTACTTTGAGAGATTATATGATAAGTTTTTAATGTTTCTTCCTCACCATTCAAAACAAATATCTGAATCCTTATTAGTGTATATATGTGAGTGGTTAATAGCAGATAAAAATGAAACTCGTTTACTTATTTCATAATTTTTTAGTGAGTCGGAATCATTTTAAGTATCAACAGATGCTCTTTTATGAGCTGCATTTATTCTATTAGCATTCAAATATTATCAATTCTCAGTACCTCAAAACTTTCCCACCCATCATTCCTTCCCTAAACCATCAGCTACGTGCTGGGACAGACTACATGGTTCAGCTGAGGCTCCTTGTGAATCCAAGCAGCTAACCCAGCGATTTTCAACCAGTGCGCGGCAAGAATTTGTAAAACATACAATACCTGACTATTTAGTCAGGGCACTGACCTTTCCCTTAGACTGTCAAATTTTAAAAAATAACAACAGCCAACACAACAATAGCCATCCAATATGAATGAATCAAAATTATACCTATGTTTTGTCAGATTGGCAAAATTTATATTTGTTGGTGTGCTGCAGAATTTTAGTAACTAGTTTATGTGTGCCATGAGATGAGAAAGGCTGAAAAGCACAAATCTAGCCCAAAGAGCATCAAGTGTTTAAGTGAAATTTGGCACTTGATCATATTTTTCTATTCACAGAATCATATAATGTTAAACTTAAGTGGACCTGAGGTTATCTAGTCTATTTACCCTCTTTATGAAAAAGCTTCATTGCATGTAAGTGAGTGACTTTCCTTAGGTCAAAAGATCACTGCATGGTAAATGTACACTAGAAATACAGACTCGACCCTGAGACAGATGGCAAATACTTTGTCATTTCTGAATCAGATCTGAAATCCTCCCAGAAGTCATCCTCTGTATTACCTGAATGTGATTTTTGTAAACCATGACTGCATCAACATGCTACGGAACTGCAAAACAGATTTGCTTTGACTGTATACCCTGTCTGTGGTACAGGGACTGCTCACCTGCTTCTCCCAGGCCAGCCTGTAGTGCGGATTTATGGTGCTTTTAAATCCTGCCTGCTAATCCCTTGCTACTCTGCTTTTCCAAATCAAATTCAGTCAGACTTATCTAGCTCTGTCTGAATGTGTCCCTTGATTGAGTGATGTTAGTTCAAGAAAAAACACTCCAATCAATTTAATGCAAATTCCCATTCACAGCCTGGTTGACCCATCAGGATACTGACAATAATAGATTGGAGTACTTAATTCCTCAGGCATGTGACTCATCGAAGGCTTAGTAATCAATTTCCATTGCAGCGACTGCATAATTCGTCTTGGCGCTCTTAAGCTCTGGAATACCAAGTGCTTGTTCATTTTTTCAAGGCCCATACATTCGTTTCCAAATAGCAAAGCCCTTTCCATGTCTCTGCAATCATTTCCTTATCTAAATTTCCATATGCTGGCCCAGCAAGGTGTCCCACCTATAAAGGTTGTAGATCAATAAAAATAATTGGCATGTTTTGCCTCCAGTCGCAGATGCCTGGAATAGGTTGTGTGCTATTCTGGCAGACAACGGAAAGATGAAATGGAGGCTGGTCACTGCCTCCACCCACATTAGTCATTAACTCTCTATAGGACAGCCAGTGGGGAGTCTTAGAATGAGCCCCATTTCCCAAAGGTCCTAATCTGTTTTATACTCTAAGCACTGAAGTGAAGGGAAGCATATACAAATAGCCAATTAGCAGATGTCCCTTCCATTTGAAAAAAGGCATGCTGTGTTTCATCTAGACTGCATTTGTATCTGCATTTGTGTCTCTTTTCCTTTGACAAAAGCATTATGTTGAAAGCTGATTATGCCCTGGGAGTTCTTCCTGGCAACCAGGTAAGTTTTTGCCTCAATTCTTGAACCCACAGGTAAGGAAGTCCATAAGAAATTAGGTCAAATCAATCTGTAGAAGAGAAGCAGTCATTGTACTAACCTTTTATACAAGGGCCAAGTCCTTCCCCATAATTTTGTTCTTACCAACCTAGAAAAACAATCAGGCCTGGTTCCCCTATGTCACCCATGGGAGCTACAGTTACCCATGAAGCTGCAGTTTCCATTAGAATGCTATTTCTATCCCTTTCTAAGTAAGCAATGCATGTATTACAGGACTATTTAATGCTCAGAGGCATTAAATATGCCTTTGAGGACATGTTTCTCTCACACCCTTGGCCCTATCTTGTGATATAAGTCTTCATTCTCTCATTTTATCAATGCAGAAACTGATGCCTAACACAGGAATTAGAGTAAGACAAGAATGTTAGTGGATCTTTAAGGTTCCTCTCTATTCTGAATCAGTAAGGAAAGCATGAGAAGTTTTTAAAAAGTACTTATGGAAATAGAAGGAATAAAATTACTTCTCAAACTTCAGTAGGTTCCATTAACCAGTAACATTCTTGTAGTCACCCAGTGTTAATTTGCATTTATATATTTCAATATGCACATATATACATTTTATATGCTCAGTGTATATAAGATATACATAATATCCTAAGAATTTAGCTAAAATTAAACTCCTTCCTCATAAAGCTTACTGCCGTAGTTCAGGCTGCTATAAGAAAATACCACAGACTGAGTGGCTTATAAACAACAGAAATGTATTTCTCACAGTTTGGATGCTGGGAAGTCCAAGATTAAGGAACCAGCAGATTGGGTGTCTGGTAAAGACTCATTTCCTAGTTCATAGATGGCTGTCTACTTCCTATAGCTTCACATGCAGAAGGGATGAGGCAATTCTGTGGGGTCATTATTTGTCATTGTAAAGAAAAAATAACTAATGTATTTATTATAATAGTAGATATGAGGTACATTGTAAACTCAATGCTCTCAGGCATCACAGGTTTGTACATATATGTGGAATTAAGTCAATATATTTGTTTGAGATGAGTGTGGCAATTACTGTATAAATGGATTCATTCTTTTGTGTTTGTACATCAAAATTGATATTTCATCCTGAAGATGATAGTTCTAATATTAGTAAGAGAAAAAAATGAACACAGTCAACTACTTTTTAAAAATAATTTAAAGAGTAAAATTATTACTCTTTAAAATTATTACGGAATGAAGTTCAGAATATCTAGACAAAGTTATATCACTAAACCAATAGAAACGATATGATCCTAAATTTTTCCACAGGGGAGAAACAAGTCACAAAAAAGAATGAGAATCATTCAAAGCTCAACATCAACATTAGATGCCATAAGCAATGCCTTCAAAATTCTGAGAAAAAGTTATAATTCTACCCTTATGTTTTAAAAATATATACATTTGTATCTCAGAGACAAAGGAAGAGGGAGCAAATGGAAACATCAGTGATGAGAGAGAATCACTGATTCACTGCCTCCTACACATCCCTCTGTCTTTTACTGGGGATTGAGCCCGCAACCAGGGCATGTACCCTGACTGGGAATCAAACCATGACCTCCTGCTTCATAGGTCAATACTAAACCACTGAGTCACACTTGCCAGGCTACCCTCACTTTTGATGGGTGGCTTGTATAGGCACAGAAATCCAGGTTGAAAAAGACATTTTAGATATAGAACTAAAATAAACTTTTCATGAACCTTTCCTCAGATGCTACCAGAAGATGCATTCTATCAAATCAAGGTTATAAACAATGATAACAATAATAAAAAAATAAAATGTAGAGCCCTAACTGGTTTGGCTCAGTGGATAGACCATCGGCCTGTGGACTGAACGGTCCCAGGTTTGATTCTGGTCAAGGGCATGTATCTTGGTTGCGGGCACATCCCCAGTAGGAGGTGTGCAGGAGGCAGCTGATCTATGTTTCTCTCTCATCGATGTTTCTAACTCCCTATCCCTCTCCCTTCCTTTCTGTAAAAAAAATCAATAAAATATATTAAAAAATAAGATGTAGGATTCAAGATATAGGAACTCAAACAATGTAGAGAAGAAGAAAGTCCCAGATGAGTAAGAAGTCATGCCCAGAGAATAATGAATCCCTATTGGTGCTAGAATACAGAGGCTGCAAGAGGAAGTTACCTAGCAAATAAAGGAATTGTTGGATTTGTATGTTGACATTTAGAAAATAGATACATAGAAACCTAAACATTGTACAAGAAGAGAATCTTACAGTATACACCCTGCAGAAAGCAATATTTTATAGTCATATTGTAGATGCTAGTTTGATTTGACCTAAAATTATGATAATCATGTTGAGAAAATCATTGGAGTGGGCAGACTAAGGCCAGGGTTAAGCAGTTTTACACCTTGGCTATGTATAGACTTAAAAGTCAGGGCCCTAATAGGAACAAGCTGGCATACCTGATGAGGTAATCTATGAAGAATCCCTTTAGTAGATATTCCTTAAATTATGGACAGGATACAGGGAAACAAAACAATAATCCATAATCTCTGGGTCTAGCAACACAGAGAGACAGTCCAACCCTAGGCCTAAGTGAAAGAATAGCTTTAAGAACCCAGAAAAGTTAGATAAAAGAAAATTAAGAGGATACATTAGATCTTAACCCATGAAAAAGGGTTCCTAAGGAAGCTGCATAGTATGATGATGTGCGACCTTCCTAAGGAAGCAGCATATACGATGATGTGCTGGACAAGTGCAAGCCTGGTAAGCATGAATAGATCCCTTTTTTTCATAGAAACTCTAACAATCCCATGAAGCTAGCAAAGGGAAG
Source organism: Myotis lucifugus (assembly GCF_000147115.1). Taxonomy (NCBI): domain Eukaryota; kingdom Metazoa; phylum Chordata; class Mammalia; order Chiroptera; family Vespertilionidae; genus Myotis; species Myotis lucifugus. Next base: position 10,655,401 of record NW_005871071.1, read on the forward strand.
AGCCTTGTGATCTTAGTGATGTATCTATTTCTTCATACATACTTCATAAATGCAAGACCCCCTGAGAGCCAAGAAGGAAAATAGTAGAGATGAATATTGCTATAGACTGAATTGTGTCCCCCTAAAACACATGTTGAAACCCTAAACTCCGATGTGATGGCATTTGGAGATGAGACCTTAGATGACGTCATGAGAATGAGTCCCTAATGATGGGGTTAGTACCCTTGGAAAAAAAAAAAGGAAGAGGCACCAGAGCTCTCTGACATGTGAGGAACAAGAAGGAGGCCATCTGCAAGCCAAGAAGAGAGCTCTCACCAGAACCCAGCCATGCTGACACCCTGATCTCGGACTTTCAGCCTCTGAAACTGTGAGAAAATGATCGCTGTTGTTTAAGGCACCCAGTCTGTGGGATTTTATACTACAGCCCAAGTTGACTAATTCAGTGATCTGACTGCTGCCTCTTTATACCCAGCTGTGGTGAAAGCACACAGGAATACTTCCTGCTAAAAACAAACAAACAAACAAACAAACTTGAAGGTACTTTAAAAAATGGAGGTTTATCTTTCTCACATAATAAGAATTCTAGAGGCAAGCTCAATGTTGATGTCATGGGCCCAGGTTCTTTTTTTCCACAAGGTTTTCAATTTCTGATAGCAAGATGACCTCCATGCATCTCATTTGATTTCCAGGCAGGAAGAATGAGGCAGGAGCCAAAGGCCTCTCCCTCCTAGGGCTCTGCTGAGGACGGTTCCATTTCTGAATTAAAGTGACAGTGTTCCCCTATAGCTCATTAGCCAAGCCTGAGTTGTGTTGCCTGCCCTTCTCCTCCCCTGCACTTCCATTAATCTGAGGAAATAGTTATCCATGAGTGGTTTAGACAAATCATGATTTATCAGCTGGGAAAAGAGCCTAAGCTCCTTGAGTTCACAGATGGAGCCCTATCTGCTCCCTAAAAATGAGGAGTTCTTTAAAAAGCAAAAAGTCATGGGCAGGGAAGCAATATATCTTACAAGCCTACCTTCTCTGCCTGCTGTACTTAGAATAACCTAAGGCTGATGAGCAAATACCTCATGTTCTGTCAAAGTAGCTTAAATTTCTATGTAGGATTCCCCACACACACTTGGTTGCCTTTTATAATTAAGCCTGCCCCCCCCCCCCCCCCCCCCCAAAATGAATCTCCAATGGTAATTTGTCTTAAGTTATCTATTAAAGCAGAGTAACATTTGAGCGCAGTAGTGTAGCTGACAGCTAGCCGGGAGTGAGGCAGGCTCTGAGGGTGAGCTGGGAGGGTTGGAGGAGAAAAATATAGGTAAGGAAATTAGTACAGTCATTGCTGATGAATGCTGGAAAACCTACCCTTCTTTCTAGAAGGAAGTAGGCAGCTATTTAACCCTGTCAGTACTGATGTATAACCTCTACTGGGAGGAAGAGTAACAGTTGCACCGTGCAAAGTACTTAGAACTAGTATGGCTTCAGCAAAGTCAGACAAGATTTTCAAAAAAGGCAAAATATGGCTATTGATATAACTGCCCAGTATATCTACAGCTAAACCAAGAACACTATGCTGGCAGTGAATCTCTTTCAAACTCTAATAACCACCTGCTCTCACTTTATATGTGAAGTCAACGAGTTTCAGGATTTGAATTGTGAGCTTTCAGAAACCTCGTATGTAATATTTTTCATTACATTAAGTTGTATGCAGAGAGATATAGAGGCTTTTATAATGCTGGGTAAGTGCTGTCTTGCTTTTTGATGGAGTTTCTACAACAGCACTAGTTTATTACACCCTCGAGCTACATCCCTATCTGATATGGTACAGTAATGAGATTTTTAATACTTATTAACCTCATGAATTTTGCAAACCGTAAAAATTGAAAGAAGAAGCATCTATTGCATCACAGAGACTTTATTCAATGACTCTGTGTCTAATATGTTAAGGATATTACTGTTGCCTCCTTTTTAAAGCTTAAAGAATAATTTCGAGCTATTCCACTTGATGTCTTTTCGACAAATCCTTCTGTCATAAAGTATCATTCTTTGCATCCAACTTGGATACAAGTCTTCGAACAAAGCCAGTTGGCTGCACAAGTGACTGCCCTCCCCTGCTGCTTGTCCCCTCTCACATGAAGTACCTAAAACTCCCTGAGCACCAGTGCTGGTTCATTTTAAAGGAGACAGGCTACTTTTGTTTTTACATTCCCTTGCAGAATCAGCCTGACTGCACAAGGTTAAAGATTAATGGATGAAATATTCATTTCCTGTAGCAGATATTAATAAACACAAACTCTCATAGGATACATGGGGCTCTTCAGAGAGCTGTTGACAACACTTTGCGGTAAGTAGTTTACACTGAAGCCAAGCTGGTGAGGCCCAATGAAACCTAAAAGTCTTTTGAGGGAGATACATAAACTTATGCTGAATTTTTTTTTAAAAAATGAGTTTGGTTTAATTGTGAATAGTGGTTTGGAAGCATTATCATTTGGGGTAAGGGAGAAAGAGGTTTTAGTTTAGAACCAGGCCTGTAATGAAATATATTCAGACCCTCTTTCTGTTCAAACATGAAAACAGGCGGTCAGAACAAAAAAAAAATGCAAAAGCCCTGAGCGAGATAATGGGATTTCTCTTAATTTGATTTGCTGTGGAGAATGCTGGCCTATTTAATACATCCATGTGGAGTTGCTGTTTATATTTTGGTTTCTAATTAGCATAGCCATTCTGAAGCCTCTAGCTGACGACCCCTTCCACATAAATCTAATTTGGCCTTGAGGAGGGTTATTAGAGCAGCAAAAGGAGCACAGACAAAGGGAAATGCCTGCCAAACAGCAGGCAGGCTCAATGCATCAGGGGCAGGCGCCCAGGCCAGCGGCCAGGCTGGTGTGCGGGCTGAGGCTAGCAGGAGGGACCAAGGGAAAGAGCCAGACAATAAATCCATCATCAGCCTACCTCCTCCCCTCCCCAAGCCCGCCCCACCCCAGCCTGTGTTGCCTGGTTGAAGCAATTTCATAATAAAAAAGGGATGATATTGAGGAGATGTGAAAGCTATAAAGAAAAGATTTAAAATTGATTTTGAAAGTTTCTAAACTAGGCCATAGAATGGATGGCCTGTATTGAAGTAAACACTCAGTCTCCCTCCTAAAACTCCTTGTAAAGAGTGACATTTCAATTTTCGCTGGCTTTGGGAAGCTTCTCTTTTTTATTTTTTTTATAGTTCTGCAACTCAGTCTCTGAGAAGCACCTTCCAGCAGTGATAATAAAGTATACTGAGTGGGGATATGGACAACATTGATAAAGAGGCACTAATCCTTATTCTGTGTGAAAAATAGTCTGAAGGCAGATTCGATCCCAAAGGGGAAGAAAGAAGAATGCTAAACATGACTAGCAGTGACCTATTTTTCACCAAGCAATTGGAGCTCAAGTACATTTTGACTAAAATGTTGTTCGTGGGAAGAGCAAGGGACTTAAAACTCTTTGTAAAGAGCATTGAAGTACTAACTTATAATTTTGTGATAACTCTAAAGAACAGAGATAAGGTTCTTTTGAGGAGATTGAGGGGGTCCACTAACATTGATCTGGCAGTCGTTTCTGGGATCTACATTTGTAGTTGGCGATTTGTCGTAACTGGTCCCTGCATCCTTTATAAAGTTAGTAGAAACAGCTTGCAAAGGCTCAGCAAGTCTTGTTTGTTAAGGTCTATGAGAGCTCTGATAAGCGTAACTTATTGCAAAAGTTTCCCTACTGTGAGGAGCAGAATGCTAATAATGACCTGAATCTGTTCTTTAGCCAGAACAGTGAGAACTACAGCTCCCCATAGAACACATTGAAAAGTCTCTGGGATTAAACTTTTAAAAATGCATGTCTGTCACATTCTGCATGTTTAAATACATATCTATCAACAATTTATTGTGTACTGACAGTGGTAAGAGTTGCAAACACTTGAGCTTCATATATCGGTATCTAAGAAAAAGAGAAATCAGACATGATAGATGATGATAGATAGATAGATAGATAGATAGATAGATAGATAGATAGATAATAGATAGATAGATAGATAGATAGATAGATAGATAGATAGATAGATATAACAGGTATATAGATATTTTTAAAAAATGTTTTGTAACTTGTAGAAATTTTTTTAGTCTGGGGAGGGTGGCAGAGAGAGAGTTTCTGGGGCAATAAAAGATAAATGGAAGTATCTTTTCTAGATATTTCTAATGAGGATAGACCTAGATTTCAAATGGAATAAGAGAGGAACATATCCAAGACTCTGTCCAACGTGATAGTGGTAATATAAACTAAGAACTCTGCTGAGAGTTCAAAACATCTTATTTTTTTACTCTTTCTACCCTACTCAGATCCAGAGTTTGCTTAATCTCACTGTTCAACTACCCATGAGATCAGGCAAGTTGCCTCACTGCCCTTGGCATCTGTTTCTTCATCTGTCAAAAATTGATTAGAGCGAATCTCTAAGGGGTTGGGATGGGTGCATCTTCTGGGGATTTTTCTTTTCTAGCGGATCTCTGTTACAAGTTGGAATGTCTCAGGGGTCAGTCCTAGGCTCCCATCTGTTTGCTTCTTACACATCTCCTTAGAAGAGTTTTTCTACAAGTTCAAATACCATCTACAGACTACTTGTTATCAGCTTTGAGATGCCTATAAATATGTGAGTAGAAATGTCAACTGGGTTAGAAAAGTAGGTCTGGCTGTCAGAAGAGTTCTGGGATAAAGACAATATGTCTAAAGTTGAATTCCTGGCCTGTCTGCCAGCCCCTAGTGTCAGAACATAAACCTATTCCATCTCTAGATTCCTCGGCTCAGCAGGAGGCAGCATCTTCACCCTTGCTCCCTTAGAGGAAGTCTTGACAGTTTCCTCAAGCATCTCTGACCTTGTCCACAGTCCCTCTATCTCTACACCTACCTCGCTGATCTCAGACACATCTCATTTCCCGTCTGGCCACGTAATAAGCTGCTCCAAACTTGTCCTTTCCCAGCCATTCTCCACACAATCAGAGTGGTCTTTGTAGTATGTACATGTATCATCACTTCCCCATTTAAAACTTCCAGTGGCTACCTGTTTTTTGTAAGGATTTGGGGCATTATCCTAATTTGCTCTCTATAGCCCATCTGATGTGGTCCTGCCCACATCTTTTTCCTTTGCCATTTTCCCATGGCTCAGTGCACTCTCTTCACAGTTGTTTTCTTTCAACTCCTTCAACAAGTTCCTTTCCACACTATACAGTTGCCTATACAGGATTTTCCCATCCTCCCCCATCTTACTCCCTTTCAAAATGCAACAAAGTAAAAGCTTGTCAGACAGTGCTAAGTTCTACAGGGAAAAATAAGACAGGATGAAAGGGGAAGGAAGTGACTGAGGAAAAGAAGGGTGTTGTCATTTCATATTAAAAGATAAGGGAAGACCCTGCTAAAAAGGTCACCACTGACAGAGACCTGGAATGCATGAGTGAGCTGATCAGCCATCTTGTAAGAGCTTTCCAGGCAGAGGAAACAGCAAAAGTAAAGACCCTCAGTGGACATCAAAATACAGAAAGGAGGCCAGTATGGCTGGAGCACAGTCGGGGAGGCAGAGGGCAGACGAAGACAAGGTCAGAAAGATGGCTTATTGACCACTGACTATTGTAAGGGCTCTGGATTTTACTCCAGGTTGGGAAGTCATTGGAGTGTTTGGAGAGAAGACAGACATAATCTGAGTCATATTTTTATAGAATGACTCTAGCTGTTTTTGATAAGAATAGACTGTGAGGGGATGAGGGTGAAGCAAGAGAGCATTAAGGAGCACACTGAAATAGTCCAGGTGCTGAGGTGGCATGAGGGAATGGCCATCACAGCATTAGCAATGCAGGCAATTAAATTGTTACATTAAAGGTATGGTTTGAAGGGAGAGCTCACTAGATTTACTGATGGATGGAATGAGGGCTGTGAGCTTCCTACTCATTCTCCAGAAACAAAACTGTGCCAATTGCTCAGATGCCTTTCAGTCTTTCTCTACCAACCAACTCAGGCTTTCTCACTTACACATACTGCCCCCCACTTATGCTCATCCTCATAAACCTTGTCATCCCTGTGATTAAACAGCAATTATTCTAATGGTCAGCTTATTCCCCATGTTAAACTTATTACTTACAGGAAAGGCCATGTCTGTCCCGTTCCCCACTCTATTCTAAACAGAGGAACCTGAGGCACTCATCAGATATTTTGGGTTAAATTGTAGTTGGCTTCACTATATTAAAGTCCACCTGGCCATCATACATAAGTACACCTTTTATAATCATTTTTATACTGCTATTAAAATAAAACTGGAGACTTTTAACTCTGAAAAGAGTCATGATAATTACAGAAGAGCTGTTTCCTGGATGGCAGTTCTCAGAATGTAAATAATAGTGGAATGCATGATTGTTAGACAGTCTGGAGTAATCAGACCTGTCAAACATGGAGCCAATATGTATACCCACCAAGTCCATTTTATTATAATCCAGATTAGAATGTATTATATAAGCAATCAGAAATTTATATTTATATTATTAAAATGCTAAAAGTTTTCTAGATGAAACTTTCAGAGGCTTGGTTTTTTTAAGCATCAGACCTGCTTCAGCCAAATATACCCAACACTAACTGTAAATTATCTACTGCCTATACTGCTGAAACCTGGCTACTGGCTATGGCATAAATATGGCACTATCATACAAGGCCACAAAATCAATGATTTGATGTCGTATTAGTCTCCCAGGGATGCTGTAACAAATACCACAAAGGTTAAGGCAACAGAAATGAACTCACTCGCCATTCTGGAGGCTAGAAGTCTGACATCAAGGTATTGGCAGAGCCATGCTTCTTCCAAAGCCTCTAGGGAAGGATGCTTCCTTGCCTAGTCCAGCTTTTGGTAGCCTTGGGTGTTCCTTGGTTTATGGCAGCATAATTTGAATATCTGTCTGTGTCCACATGTTTTTTCTTATAAAAACACCAGTCATATTGCATGAAGGGGCCACCCTACCCTAGTATGAGCTCATCTTAACTAATTATATCTGCAATGACTTTATTCCCAAATCAGTTCACAGTCATAGGTACAGGAGGTTAGGAATTCAACATATCTTTGGGGAGAATACAATTCAACCCATAACAGATGTGGTTAAAAGTAGAGCTAGGGGTAGTTTTATTCAGTGGAAAAAGAAATAGGCTAAGAATCAGAAAACCTTGATCTGAGGTTTAGCTCATTAAAGGTGAAAGTAAGTTACTTTAACAAGTTAACCTCTTTTCTTCTCCACTCTTTTAAAATTAGGGTATTAGAAGAGATGACCTCTAGCTACTCAGATAATTTGGATCAGATGAAAATAAGGCTAAAATTAAACAGTGAACCTGCTCAAATCATAGAATCAACCATATGTGGAACCTTGCTGGTCCTTCAAGTTTCCTCAAAGGTTTAACAAAGCATTTTTATTCTTTAAATGCCACTGCAAGGGGTGAGACTTTACATCTGACATCCACTAGCTAATTGAATCACATCAATGTCAGAGGCTCAGACCTGTGACTGGTTACTAGTTAGATCTCCTACACTCAATAAATCCTGTAACCCTGACACAGAGAGCATTTCAACACACTCTTTCAGAACTGAGGTCGGAATCTAACTACTCCATCCCCTTAAAAATTGCCTTTGATGATAGACTTTGTACAGCACACAACTCTAGTATTCTCTCATAGGGCTGGCTAGTTTATCATTATGTTTTGTCAATTGACCCGAGTTTAACTCAAAACTGTAGACATTGATGTCTTTTAGTTATCCCTCTAATGTTCCACTAGGAAACCAATTAAATTGCCCTATCAGAGTTTAAAGAGCAAATGGTTAACTGGACTCCGCCCCCCCCCCCCAAAAAAAAAAGCCATAATCAGACAAAATGTAGCCTTAGAGAGTGGTCCTAGACGATATCATTATTGGTCTAGATCAGACTTACATCCATTCTCTTTGGATAATGAGAAGGGCTGAATGAAAGTTAAAAGCAAATAAATGGATGTGATATCTGAAGATGGTCTATAAAGGCAGTGTGGCATAATAGCTAATGCTTATAGTACCTCCTAATGTGCAGTCACTGTTCTATTTGGTATTACCGACATGGGCAATGTTCCTTTTACCTGGCTATTAATTGAATGCAAGGTAATCTTGGAAACTTGCCATCATTTAAAAATCATCATCTTTACTATCTCTGAATATTCTGATCTTTAATATCTTGAGAGTATATTACAGTCTAAAAATATTTGAATATAAAACTCTCCATTAATTTTCACAAAATACTTGTGAGTCAAAGAACTTCAGGATTAAAAAAAGTCAGGAGATTTGCACAAGGTTGCATAGCCTGGACAAAAACTTGAGTCTTCTAGTTCCGTATCCATGCTCTAAATGCAGTATGTATAGACACACACACATGCACATTTCCATTTAATTCTCATAACTCTATATAGCTGGTTAAGAACTACATGAAACTGTATAGAATGGATATAATGTGATTTATTTAATCATTTTCCTGTTGGTGGAAATTTAGGTTGATTTCATTTTTGTCATACTTATAATACTTTAAATAATGAGTTACCCATGTATCTTTACATGTATGTCTCTAGAATTAATCTCTAGAATTATAACTGCTGGTCAAATAGATTGTATATTTTTAATTTGAAAGATTAGCAAAATTTACAAGTATATTTTATTAGGATTTCTCTCTCTCATTAAAAGTGAAATTGGCCTATACTTTTATGTGTTCAAATTGTCTTACTTAGGCAAAAAAGTTAAGCTAGACTAAATGAATTGAGAAGCTTTGCACCTTACTCTATGCTATTTAAATAACAGGAACAACAACAAAAGTCTGTTCCCCAAAGGTTCTTTAAAACTGGTTACTGAAAGCATCTAGGCCTCATGCTTTAACTGTAATAGCTATCAGTGATATTAGGCTATTACAGATTCTAATCCGCAGTCAGATTCAGGAGACACAATCGCTTGAATCCAATACTGTGTTGACTTAGCTGTACAGAAAGATGCAGCTCAAAGAATGGAGCATGTTTACCTCTCCAGAGGACCAACAGCTACCCAGGTTTATGATTTCTTTTGCCCCTTCATACATAACAGGTGTGTACAGCTGCCCTGAAAGAGAGCCAAGGTGTGTGGGGGTCACCTTGACATAGAGAAGCCACAGCTTCTATTTCCCATGGCTTTAACAACATTCTAGTCATGTAGGACCAAGGCCTGACCGAAAGCTCACGTCTACAGCAGTGCAGAGTTGTCACTTAGGTCCGGATCACAGCACACACAGTTCACACTGACCTTAACACTGTAGTTTCCAAAGAGGACCCAGAAGTCAGGCAGGCTTGGATCAGATGTGATGGTAACTAACCCATTACTCACACTAGTGGGCCTTCAGGGACTTTTCATCTTTTTTTGAGTCAATTTCATCCTAGAGAATTATGCATTTTATCTATATTTTCAAGTTCATTAGCAAAAAGTTGATTTTGCCACAGGAATGTCTCTTTACTGGTATTTTTAGAGAAGTGGCTTTCAAGGTTTTATTGATCATATATTGGTTTCCCTAATCACTTCAACCCTAGAAATTACTCCTTTGTCTCTATTGATTTTTACATCCACTTTTTTTGAATTATTTTTTCCCCTAGATTCTTGAGTTAATTGTTTAGTTAATCTTCCTTCTGTCCTGTAATTAATAATGTTTTAGAAAATTTTCTTCTTAGTTCTATTTTAACTGCATCCTTAAAAGAATGTTCTCATTTTGTTAATTTCTGAATGGATTTTTAACAAAATTTACACAAATTCACCTAAGTTATTTAATTTTCAGGAATGATTTTTTTCACTACTTGTTAACTACTTATTTATTTTTTAATTAAATTTATTGGGGTGGCATGGGTTATTAAGATTATGTAGGTTTCAAGTGTACAAGTCTATGATACATGATCTGTATATTGCATTGTGTGTCCACCACCCAAAGTCAAATCTTATTCTGTCACCATATATTTGAACCCCTTTACCCTTTACTAATCCCCAACCCCTTTTCCCTCTGGTAATGACCATACTGTTAATTTATTGCAATGGAATTAAAATGTTACATTGTACTTTCTACTTTGTTTTTCAAATTGTTGACTTTCCTTAGTCAAATCCTATATAATAAAAGGCTAATATGCAAAGTGTCCCCTCGGAATTTGACCAGGAGAATGGGAGTTCCATCACTTGCTATGACGTGCACTGACCACCAGGGGTCAACACGGAACAGGCGGGTGACCAGTGGTGGCGGAGTGCTGAGGGTGTGAGGGAAGGAGGAGGCTGGGAAGCAGGGTTACCTGATTGCCGCCAGGCCTAGGGACCCTACCCATGCACGAATTTCATTCACTGGCCTCTAGTTGTGTAATAAGTCAAGGTTGTTATTTGATCAAATCATTTATTTTTTCTCTACTTTGATCTTCTAGTTTCCAATAGAAATGCATTAAAATTACAATGTGATTGGTTACATCAGTTTTTCTTTCTTTTTCTTTTTTATTTAATTTACTAGAGGCCCAGTGCACGAAATTCATGCACTGTAGGGTCCCTTGTGGCTGCCGGCTGCCAGCCAGTACTCCCTCCTTTCCTCCTTCCCCCAGCCACCCACCACCTGCCACCACTGGCCAGAACCTCCCTCTCTTCCCCCAGCCAGCCCCACCCACTGGTTGATCTCCTGAACTCCTGGTCAAGGGGACAATTTGCATACTAAGCTTTTATTATGTAGGATTGGGATAACACTGATTAATAAAATCATACAGGTTTGAAGTCTACAACTCAATAAATCATCATCTGCACACTGCATCACACTCTGACCACTCAAATTAAGTCTTTTTCCATCCCCATTTATCCCCCCTTTGCCAACTTCCACCTCCCTCACCCAAGTTCTCCTCTTGCTATCACCATACCGTTGTCTGTTTCTATGTGTCCTGTGTCCTATATATTTTTTTTGCTTAATCCCTTCACCTTATTTTATCCCGTAATCCCTTTCCCCTCTGACAGATTTCAGCCCATTCTATGTATCTATGCTCCTATTTATATTTTGTTAACTTATTTTATTGATTAGATTCCACATGTAAGTGAAATCATCGGCATTTGTCTTTTACTGAGAGACTTATTTCACCTAGTATAATAATTTCCAGGTCCATCCATGCTACTGCAAAAGGTAAGGTTTTCTTCTTTTTTATGACCTAGTACAGTGATGGTGAACCTTTTGAGCTCAGCGTGTCAGCATTTTGAAAAATCCTAACTTAACTCTGGTGCCGTGTCACATATAGAAATTTTTTGATATTTGCAACCATAGTAAAACAAAGACTTATATTTTTTATATTTATTTTATATATTTAAATGCCATTTAACAAAGAAAAATCAACCAAAAAAATGAGTTCGTGTGTCACCTCTGACACGCGTGTCATAGGTTCGCCATCACTGGCCTAGTAGTATTCCATTGTGTAAATGTACCACAGCTTTTTTATCCACTCATCTACCAATGATGGCCAATAGACTATGAAAAGATGCTCAAAGTCACTAATCATCAGAGGCATGCAAATTAAAACCGCAATGAGATATCACCTCATCTCTGCCAGAATGGCTATCATCAATAAGTCACAAACAACAAGTGCTGGCAAGGATGTGGAGAAAAGGAAACCCTCATGCTCTGTTGGTGGGAATGCAGACTGGTGCAGCCATGTGGAAAACAGTACGGAGTTTCCTCAAAAAATTAAAAATGGAGCTACCTTTTGACCCAGCAATCCCACTTCTGGGACTATAACTGAAGAAACCCGAAATGCTAATTTGAAAGAATATATGCACCCCTAGGTTTTGTTCAATTTTTTTGGTTTCTAAAAGTTTGTATATTTTGGCACATTCTCTACATAAATATTTGACTTAGGTTGGTAGGACATGCCTCTTATCAATATTCAATTTACCTCTCAGCTTCCTTTAATATTTATATCCTTGTGATAGTATTAATATTAAACAAATTATTTGCTTAGTTTCTATTTATTTATCTGATACTTTTTCATATCCTTTTACTTTAAATTTTCTGTGTCATTTATGTGAAGAATATAATTACATCATTTTTTTCTTCTTTACATTTGGATCTACTATTTTAGGTATTCTTTTGTAAAGATTATATTAACCGTTACAACCATATCATCCACAAATATTTAAATACTAGGTTTACTGTATGTTTTTCTTCACTACTGTTCCTAGAAACTGAGAAATAAAAATATACTTACACATCCTTCAGAATTGAAGCAGGAGGTAAACTAAATCATATTTCCGAAATGCTCTATATTATCTTTACACTTAAATAAGTTGAGTATAGAATTCTAGACTCAATCATTTTCTCTTAGCAATGTCCTTAGAATTCTCTTTTTTTGTATCTTTTGATTGCCACTAAGTAAATAATCAATATGTGTTCTAACCTACATCCTCTAGAAAGCAGAGCTGGAGTCAGAGATTAATCTTTAACTGATGACACCTTATGGATGGTTTAAGGCCAGGGCAAAAAAATGAGGGGAAAAGAGAAATAAGGTAAGCCAGGACACAATGTGACAGGTTGCTGTGCTGGCTACCACCTCACCGTGTGCCATGGAGAATTATCACCTGTCTCAACAGACGTGATCCAAATTTTTCCGGGAAGTTTGCATGGAGAAAATGTACTTTGAACACACAATCTTCATACAAAGTTCAATTGCCCAGTTCTCTCCTGTTTCCTCATGGTGTAGGTCCACACCCTGGGGAGCCCTTTCACTCTTCCAGGTTGCATCACCTGACACTGCAGCCACGTCCAAAAATGTAGGAATGACAAAGACAACAAAAAGGCTCCATAGCAGCCAAATCCTACTTAATTTACATCTAAAATAAACCCATCCCTTCTTTTCTGGAAGGTTTCCAGATTCACAGTATATTTCCCAAAAGCACCTAAATCATAGTCCTCCTTGGGAGTCTAATATCAGATTTCATTGAACAGATTTCAGAGTTACTATTTTAGATCCCATGGTTAGTATTTTCTATACAATTTTTCACTCACATTCTGCTTGAAGTAACCACAATCCTCAGAAGTATTTATTAGCTTCCAAGTTAAGTGATTCTCCATTCTGTATCTGTGGTCTAAGTTTCTAAGTTACCACCTACTGAATGTGACCCTACTGAATTTTACACATAGAAAACTTAAAAGCTTGTCAGAAAAACTTACTTTTGATTCTAGAGTACCCAGGACTTTTCCTGAGTTTCCCAGAAGCAGACCCTAAGATAAGAACGTATGTACAGGTGACTTATTAAGAAAATGCCAGCCTGACCAGTGTGGTGCAATGGTTGAGCATCGACCCATGAACCAGGAGATCAAGGTTTGATTCCTGGTCATGGCATATGCCCGGTTGTGGGCTCCATCCCCAGTAGGGGGCATGTAGGAGTCAGTCAATCATTGATATTCTATCTCCCTCTTCCTCACCCTTCCTCTCTCTGAAATCAATATTTTTTAAAAAAAATGCTCCCCAGAACATATATGCATAACCCATGAACAGACAGTAAAGTGCGATGAAGGCCTGAGGAGGGGATGGGAGTGGGGTGGAGGGGATCAATGGGGGGAAAAGGAGGACATCTGTAATACTTTCAAAGATATAAATAAACAAACAAACAAACAAACAAACAAACAAACAAACTCTTGGGGGAAAAAAAGAAAATGCTCCCAGAGAAACCAGTAAGGAAATGGAGTAGCAGGTCAGGGACAGGGAAGAAGATGTCGGGAACCATGATGGCTGCAGGACTATGAAAGCCCAGGTCTTTTGCTTCAAGTTAGGGAAAGTGCTGAGGAATAACTAACTAAGCAAAGCCAGCTCTGAATGGAGCTGCAGGCACAGGCCAGTAGAGGGTCTTATAGAAACAGCAAAAGAAATCCAAAGGGACCTTCGTGGATCACTGACAGCTTCCACTATCTACAGCTTCCTTGCTTTCTGACAAGATATTTTCCACTTAAAGAATACACAGCTCCTTGGAAAAGTAGCCGAATCCACTTTGCGGCAGGTTTCTAGTCTTATTCTAGGGCATAAGAATGGACCTCAAATATTGAGAAACTCTGTCTGGGCAATGGGGATGTTCATTATTACTGGGTTAATCAAAGTCTCTAGTCAGTGTTTTTCAATTGACAGAGATAGGAAATAGATATTTTTAAAGAGGCAATCATCTTATTTCCAATTCAAGTAATTGGTGAGACACACCATGACCTTCAAATTGCCAGAGTCCATTTCATGTTAGATTCCCACATCAAAGTCCACCTCATTCTCCTGGCGAAACTGCTTTGCACTGCCTCTCTTTAGGTCCCCCCCAAAAACAAAAAAAAAGCCAATTAACCACCTCCTTCCCATAAACCAATGAAACTTGATCATGTTCCAAAGGTCTGGGTTCTCAAATAGGCAAAGGACTTCCATTCCTCAAGGCTGATTCATCTTCCCAAGGGTGACTGAGATGTTCCTAAGGTGAAATATTCTCAAGTAGATAGCACCTCAAAGATAATGAACTCTGCTTGGCCAAGAGAAAATATTCAGTATGTAGGATTAGATTTAAATGCACAACAGTGACTAAATCTGGGTCAAAGGGCAGAAGACTAATTCAACCATTCATAGATGGTTCCACTTGGAGTTGCGATGCTCAAGCTAAGACAGCCATCGTTATCACTGTGTATTTGTGCCACCATTTAACTTCATCCAGTAAAGGCTGGCTTGGGGCTCCAAGGATCTCAGTCGGTCAGTATTACAAATAATGGTCCATATGAAGCCAGATTTTCTTCCTGCTTCAGTGTTGATTGAATCCTAGGGTCTAGCATACGTGGGGCCATAGAGATATAAGTTAGCTTTGAAAGTTGAAAGAGAAAAGTTGTAAATGAGAAATGTTTGAAAGTGAATGAGATTGACTTCAGAAATGTGTCAGTTCCACTCCAAAGGAATGAGGCCTGTTTCCCTTACCTAAAGGGGAACTAGAACCAAAGTGGAAGGAGAGCTGTTCTGTACTCCCACGATTTCCCTGGGATTGGCACACTGACTCTGAAGAGGCTTGTAACTTGTAAAACATCACAATCCTAAAGACAACTAGACTCTCAGCCCCCTAAACTGGACTCTGAAGTTAATATCACCTTATAGTGTGCTTCCCAGGGACTCTAACCAACAAATATTAGCACGTAGCAGGCCTATTAGAAAGCTCTAGGGATCAATGCCTATGGAATGAAGGAACAGGATTGGCACAGGCAATGCCATCACCACAAAACCAGTTGAAAGTGTGAGGCGTTCTAAACCTGGGATGATATTTCAAAGCTTTCCTGAATTGGAGCAAGAAGTCCAAGTCTTTATTCCCCCACATCAAGGCTAGACTGAATGCAGGCCACTCTGGAGAGGATGACTTTCAGGAATGTGGTTCAATGTGGGGCCAATTGCTGAGGACTCACCATCTTTCCACAACACTCCCAGCAGCTATGGTAGTAAATCTGTTATTCCTGTAGGGGGCTGTGGATGGTACATACATCTGACTACCTAGTCCCATAAACACAGTCCCATTCCCACAGCCTTGGCCTGTAGGAATAATTTACATTATATAAATAAGCTGGATTAATCAATCCCACTGAAATATTAGCAGTACATGGCTGATTTGAGTGGCATCCCGTCCTACATCATGCCTAACCCTTTCTGCCTGCGTCCCAACTTAACAAATCTTTCTCTTAAATAAGTGAATGTAAATTGTATTGATGACCAGACAGAGTTGTAGATCTTATCAAGCTGACATCTGTTATACCCACCTTCCCTCTACCTCTCATTGTTTCTTTTCCTTTCTCTGATTCCATTCTAGAACCTTTTCCCTGTGTAAAGAAATTCAGTAAATCTGAAAAACTGACAGGGAGTAAATATAACTCTCAAGGTAGCTTAAGCTCTCATTCAATTAGACTATTTCATGGAGGAGATTCCTCTTATCTGGAGCAAAGCCTCAACAATGAGAAGTTAGCAGAATCAGGGTAGACAGGAAGAACACGAAACACTAGTGGATTGTATTAGACATATAAAGATTGATGAGACTTGTAGAATAAATGGGAGTGATCCTCAGCATCGTCCTCCAACCCTGCTGCCCCTATCAGATTCACTGCTGTAGAGCTTGCCCTCGTGCTCTCCTGGGTTCATGTCCACATCCTAAGAGGACAGTTTGCAGAATCTGGCTGGGTAGTCAGATATAACCCACTGCAAGGACAGCATCAGATGGAAAAACAGACTAGATACTGATCTTTTCAAACCTTAATCAGGTGTTCTTAAGGAATCTCAAGAAAAACAGAAACATCCACAGCAGAAGAGCAGAGGGCCAAAGAATTTAAGACTTTCAGTGCTTTTTATAAAAGCTGTAAAAGTGGAACTTTTCAGAGTTTTAAGCAGTGACTTGGTGGCCAGGCATTCACAGATCCCTCTTATTTTTACTATCCAGCACTTCGAAGCAGAATTACCAGGCTTTAGACACGTTTCTCACTCTGAGAGAATGGAATTGGTTCAAACTCTCATGAGATGGAGGTGTAATCCGAGTGCCGCAACAGTGATAGGAGGCAGAGAAGGAAAGCATGGAAAGGGGAAGGGAGGTAGCTACTAAGCTGACAACAATTTCATAATAAAATAATAAAGTAGAGCTCATTGTTGAGTCCCACGGTAAATATTTTAGACAGACCATGTGGAACAAATCACTTTGCCTCAAGATGAGTCTATGAATAGAAACTAGAGAAGAAAAAAGAGGCAGATGATAAATCCCACTCCTTTTTTCCCTCCAATGAAGTTTGCCCCATGGGGTAATAACAACACGATGCCTACATGTTGTTCTCCGGCCACTCTGGGAAGCCGCTGTAGAAGCCAGTTGCGTACCCTATTAGCACTGTGCTGTGATAGAGTCCAGAAAAGGTGTGAGGAGTCAAAACCTTATGGATCTGGTTAGCTTGGATCTAGATGCTTTAACCACAGTTACTCTCGCTAAGGAGGTGCAATGGAGAGTGCGCCAAATCCCGGCCCTAACTCTGGAAGAGGCTGAGACAGCTGATGGTGTTAGGAGATGAAAGAAAAGCAATGTCTTCTAACCACAGTGGCTCCTAGTCTTCCTATTGAGAAAGTACCAAAGCTAGAGGGGTAAATGTTTCCAAGAAAATATTGGAAGGACCAAAAGCTGGTTTTAGTACAGCCACAAATTTAGAAATGAGTGCATAGTTTTCCCAAAATATGGGATTCGCCATTGCCCTCATCACAGGCAGACACCAGCCGCATGGAGCCCCACCAGATTGAAAATCCATTTTCCTGTACCTGAGGCTTAACGTGCAGCAGCTGTCACCCCTCTGTGGGCCATGTTTGAGCTGCAAGAGAGCTACCTTCCACCCAGCTCTGCCTCCCTAGCCCTCCAGATTGGAACAGCAATCTTAAATGTCATCCAGTTAATGAACCCACAACAAGGACTACAAAATAGGTAACAGAACTAGGTTACAAAATGAAAAATTCTACCAAGAAAAATGACATTTAGCAATATTTAAAGTGAAAATTCTGGTTGGATAGTTATGGTCAGTTTGTAAGTTAATATAAAGAATTTATTCCAAAGTTGAACCCTCTACTGATAAGGGGCATACACAATTTTATAAAGAGAAAAACTTTTGATGAAATTTTAGGCTGGATATTACTTTTGAAAAACTTCATAAAATTTTTACCTGTATTTCTACAAATGTATGGCACCATATCTTTAAAATGACATCTCTTGAAGATGAGCCTGCTCTTCTCTTTGAATACTTAAAACTTCTTTGCTTTGATTTTAAGCCCTAATTAAAGTATGAATATTTTAGAAAAGTATATTTAATTAGGACACAGGGATGATGCTTACTTAAATCACTGACTGTTGACAAGCTACTGCTGCAGATGGGACAAACTCTGTGTGCCTGTGTGAGTGTATTTTCCTCCTGCCAATTTTTATATTAAACATACAGAGATGAGAGCACCACCTTGGTGCAGCAATACACTGTCCTGACTACATGAAGCAAGGTGGGGGGAGAGGGGAAACGTATCCTGTGTTATTCCTCGATGTTACACTGAAGCAGTATCTTGGGTCATTCCTTCATCCAGTTGTGAGTGCCACAGGTAGTGACACAATAACAATTGCTATTATTGCTATGACGCTGCCAAGAATCCAGAGAACCATGGTCAACATCTTAAATGAACCATAGTGGAAATGCACAGCACAATGAGGTTCAGACATCTGGGTAAGTCAACCTGCTAGTCTTTCATATTCAACAGGCTTCCACAACCATCTAAACATCTCAGAATTTAGTCCATTCCACCTCCTAGGTAATGCGATAGCTTCACATGTATGTGTTGTCTATAGCTTCACATGTATGGAGTACTGTAAAGAGTTCTAAATAATGTTCAATGACTATTAAGCTTTCTGATGAAACTTCTGTACTAATATATTGGAAAATCAAGGTAGCAGGGCACCCTTTCCACCCAGCCCCCAACTCCCCTACCCTGTGACAGCCGTCAGTCTGTTCTCTATATCTATAAATTTGTTTCAATTCTGCTTTTTTTTTTTTCATTAGACTCCACATGTAAGTGAAATCATATGGTATTTGTCTTTCTCTGAGTGGCTTATTTCACTTAGAATAATATTCTCCAGGTCCACCCATACTGTCCCAAAAGGTAAGATTTCCTTCATTTTTATAGCTTAGGTCCATTGTGTAAATGTACCACAGCTTTTTTACTGATGGGAACAGATAACAGTATGGTAATTATCAGATATAAGGTGAGTGGGGGGTGGTAGAAGAGGGTAAAAGGGGGATAAATGGTGATGGAAGGAGACTTGACTT
>NW_005871071.1:10674393-10689547 GCF_000147115.1 Myotis lucifugus
ATCTTCTCTCTCCTAGTACATACAGACACTTCCTGTACTCTGAATACTCCTTGCAGTTAGGATGTGGTCAGATATATGGTTCTTGGCCTATTTGACTGTGGGCAGAAGAAAGAACTCACAGGCAAGCCAAATGGTTTTCTCTGTTGTCCCTCCATGCTCTGTTTCTTTACTGGTAGACCAGTTAAATGAAGAGGATTCAGTAAAGGATTCCAAGGAGACCCTTGAAGATAGAAGAGCCTCCACATGAAAAGAAACTGAATCCCTGCATCATGCTGTGGAGAGCCACCTGACCTTCACTGCACTGCAATGTGAGTGAGAAGTGAACACTGATGATGTGAAGTTGTAAGATGCAAAAATTTGTTTGCTCTTGCATCATTGCCTAGCCTATCATAAGTTATACAAAGTGATTGGCACAAGGTCACCCATGAATGACACTTAGGTTACACCATCTTCCTGTAACTCCAGCTGTGTAGTCCTTAAATAAGATCAGGAAATTCTGTCTCTGATTCTTTGCAGCTCATCTGTTTTGTGCTGTAGTGTCCTGAGTCTGGGGACTGGAATCATCTAATGCTCACCTCCCCCCAGCCCCACCAGATTTTTGGAGGTTGATGCTAGCTGTTGCCTGGAACTTCTGCTGGGGCTGTTGGTCAGAAAACCTATATGTGGCTTCTCCGTGTGGTCTGTCTACTTTCCCACAACATGGTGATTGAGTTCCATGAGCAAGTATCCTAAGAGGACCAGGGAGAAGCTGTACCACTTTTCATGACCTAGCCTCGAAAGTCACACAGTACCACTCCCAACATAGTCACCGAGGTTCAAAGGAAAGGACCATAAATCCCACATCTCTATAGAAGAAATGTTGGGGTATTTTAGGGTTGCAGCCATCTTAGAAAATACAGTCTTCCATACGTAGCTAACCAAGACACACTGTAATAAGAAAAAGCCTTGGTTTTTCTAGTCGGTTTGGCTCAGTGGGTAGAGAATCAGCCTGCGGACTGAAGAGTACTGGGTTCAAATCCGGTCAAGGGCACATATCTTGGTTGCAGGCTCCTCCCCCGCACAGGCCCTGGTTGGGGCTCATGCAGGAGGCAACCAATCGATGTGTTTCTCTCATATCAATATTTCTCTGTCTTTCCCTCTCTCTTCCACTCTCTCTAAAAATCAATGGAAAAACATCCCCAGATGAAGATTTAAAAATAACAACAATAATAAAAAAGAAAAAGCCTGGTACCAGAGGCTTTTGTCAATTTTCCTTTCTTGATAAGATTTTTAAATATGTGTGTGTGATTTTAATTTTTTTCCAAGCTAAATAAGCCAATAAGAGAAAGATAAATATTATATGATCTCACGTATTTGTGGAATATAATGAACAATATAAAATTATGAACAAAAATAAATACAGAGACATTGAACAGACCGTCAAACCTCAGAGGGAAGGCGGGGAGGGGGATTTGGGGGGGTGGCAAGAGATCAATCAAAGAACTTGTATGCATATAAGCATAAAGAATGGACACTGACAATAGGGGAGGGTTGAAGATCGGGGCTGGGGGCAGGCTGGGAGAGGACAAAGAAGGGGAAGAAGGGGACATATGTAGTATTTCAACAATAAAGAATTTTAAAAAATATTTTAAATAAAATAAAAAATTGCTGTTTTGAATAAACTCAATAAACTACAAAATAATTCAGAAAGATCATTTCATCAAATTCATAAAAAATAGAGGTTCAAAAATGAGATACTTTCTAAAGAGATAGAAATTCTGGAGCTGAAGAACTCAATGAATGAAATTTTTAAAATGCAATAGAGAGCATCTGCAATAGAGTAGCAAGTGGAAGACAGAATAATGAGGTAGAAGATGGGAATTTTCAAATAACCTAAGTTAAAAAAGAATAAAGGAAATAGATGACTCTGGCAGCAATGTGGAGGCTGGGCTGGAAAGACTAGAGAGTAGATGCCAACAGAACAACCTGGAGATTGTTGAAACAGTCAAAATGATGACAGGCTAACCTAAATCCAGCTTTTTACTTCTTCTTATGTTAACTGTTTTTATTGTGGTAAGAACACTGAACATGAAATCTGCTCTCTTAACAAATAAGTACATACGCAATACAGTATTATTAACAACTTTCTATTCTTGCTACAAGTCAATAAGAATTATCTCTGAAGTATTTGGAGGCTGATTCTGTGAGAGTGATTCAGATAAGTTATTATCTCCAATCCGCCAAGTCCTGGAATGTTTTGCAAAGTAATGAACAAGAGTCAAAGAGTTGATAGCCAAATGCTATTTAATTTGAGAGTTAACTATACATCATTTGCTGTCTCTGGTTCACAAAGAACTTTGGGATGCACAATCTTCTATTCAACAAGTTCATTATATATCTGTTCCTTTTGCTGATAGTTGTACATACTGGAGCAAATTAAATCTGTATCTTACCTACAAATCCATAAGGGCATTGGACGTTTGCATAGAGACCCAGTGTTATTGGACCTTACTTTCTGAGCCCTTTCATGGTCTATGCAGGGGACCTCAAACTTTTTAAACAGGGGGCCAGTTCACTCTCCCTCAGACAATTGGAGGACCGGATTATAGTTTCAAAAAAAACTATGAACAAATTCCTATGCACACTGCACATATCTTACTTTGAAGTAAAAAAAACAAAATGGGAACAAATACAATATTTGTATTTGCATGTGGCCCGCGGGCCGTAATTTGAGGACCCCTGGATAGGATCAGTTTTACACTTGCTGAAAAAATATTTGAGTAATGTATTTTACCAAGCTACAACAGATAGATAAATTAATTTCTGTATAATACTATAGGGGCAATACATTTTAAAAGAAAGAAGACACTTTAGTTACAGAATGTGAGACTCTGGGTTATGTGGTTATAAGTACAGGGGAAAACTCTAGAGCTTCCCAAGATGCAATTGAACCAAAAAAAAACCAAAAAAACACTGAAGAGCCTTTATGAAGCTTTATAGACTACAAGACACTGCTAACTAGGTATTATGCAGACATGCTAATAAAATTAAAAATTCAGTTACTGTTCAAAAGATCAGTGATGGCATTAAAATACCATAAAAAATGCAAAGGGCTATGAGGATTCCAACACTCAGTTGTGTGAAGCACAGATCATACGAATTGTAAAGATAATATCTTAAGTGGGTATTGAAGGATGGTAGAGAAAGTAGAAGGCATTCTGCATGGACCAAATGGTATGAATACTGTAAAAACACCTGACATTTTCAAGTGGGTTGTAAGCACACTGGCCCAAATCATAAGCTCCAATATAAAAGTATTATAAAAAGATTTCCTTAGCCTACCCTTCCACTCTTAAATGAGACTGAACTCAGAGGTAACAAACATACTCATTGGCTACAGAAATATAATCACTGGAGGCTTTAAAAAGAGAAGTGATGATCAGAATTGTATTATAGAGAAATTAATTTGAACAACAATGGAAGAGTACCACAGGGGGACTTGTGAAGAACAAAGAACAAGCGCTTTAGAGCAGTAATAAGGGACTTGTGATTATTTGAGAGTCTCTGGGGCAGTTCTTCTCAACTTTCTAATAAAATGTTTGTAAAGACACAAAGTCTACTTAGAGAGGGACTCCACCAGCGTGGAAATATAGGCTTCAGCGTCCCCCAAAGTCTGCCTCTAGATTATAGATTAGAAAGTCATATAACACTATTATTTAGCAGTCGACTCTTTGCCTCAAAAATCATTACTTACGAGTATTGTGTCCCTGTTGGCCCCCATCAGTACCTATTTCTATATATATTCAAAAATGGTAACTCCAAAAAAATAATAGAAGAGAAAATGAAAGTGTTAGAATCCCAGAATTTGCCAGCAGCTGAGTGCTTCACCTCTCTTGCCCACAGTATTCCAATAGATATATTTCTCTGAATATAAAATATCCTATAACCATGCAGTGAGGGTAGAGTGGGACACTTCTATCACAATTGAACTGAGGTAAAGACAAAAATCTGAAACACTAATAATTGGGTAGGGAGCTACTCTTATAACTATAGATCTGATCATGGGATTTGAGTAGGGCCGATGCAATCCACACCACACATTTAAACATGTCTTTAGTCAAGAAAAGTCTCATATTGGTTTCCTTATAACAAGTGAAAAGCATACTGCAAAAAAAGCATACTTTATAAATTCAAGAGGAGCAAACTCTAAAAATTATTTTTTATAAAACGTAGAATATTGTTTGAGGAAAAACGGCTTGTCATCCTCACTGAACAGTGTGAAAATGTGGTCCCTAAGGAAAAGAAACAAAAAGTTATAAGAAGTTCAACAGATGAGACAAGATAAAAAGAACTGACTTTAAAAAACTAAAAATATAGTAGAATAATTTAAATCTGCATTGGAAGGAGATCTGAATAGCATTCAAACTTCAGATAATGGATTCGGTGATATACGTAGAAGACACACTTGTTAGGTTTTCCTTGAATGCAGAAAAAGGGGTCAAAGTAAATGTCAATGAGGTAAGAGAGTCAATATGCATTTCCCCCCTTTCTATAATATATAATTATGCATATTATTCAGGAATAATGAAATAACAGCAGCAACGAAATAACATAAACGTAAACTTTCCTAAGATGAAAACCTTCATATGGGATTAAAAATATTCTTCTTCGCCCTAGCTGGTTTGGCTCGTGGATGGAGCATCGGCCTGTGGACAGAGGGGTCCCAGGTTCAATTCTGGTCAAAGGCATGTGTCTTGGCTGCGGGCACATCCCCAGTGGGGGGTGTGGAGGAGGCAGCTGATTGATGTTTCTCATCGATGTTTCTGACTCTCTTGTCCCTCTCCCTTCCTCTCTGTGAAAAATTAATAAAATGTATTTTAAAAATATATTCTTCAAATTGTAAGTAAAATTAAAAGACCAATGCTTAGACATATTTGAACAAGATTTTAAAATTCCAACTATAGGAAAATATTATTTAAAGTAAATACTAGTTATATCTATTTCTTACTGGTGTACTTCAACTTACATTGGGTAATTTTCTGGTGACAGGTAGTGCGTTATTTATTAATTTGTTGTTCTCTCTGAAAAATGGCCTTGACAGGTCTCTCTGAGTCTATCTCAAAGTCACACATATATGGGATAAATTCCAGATGCAAGACAATTGAACAAAGATTATTCCTGAGAAATTCATCCAGAAAATATGTGAGAGAGAAATGGGAATATAAAAGAAGCCCCAACATATATCTAACAGAACTTTCAGGAATGAGAAGTAAAGCAATAATCAAATATGATGATATGACTTTCGATCTAAAGATGTGTTTTTCTTCCTTCCTAGCAAACTTTTAACCAAGGTATAAGTAGGATAAAAATAAATCCATATCTAGAAAAAGTACAGACTGTATTTATGAAAGTCTGAATATTATCTTAGTCTAAATGCATTCCCAGAAGACATCTCAACATAAATAAATTACAGGAGAAAATAGACTAAATTCTGAAGTAAATATAAAGTGTCATTTTTTAAACCAGCTAGATTATTATTCAAGAGTAAGGAAACAATAGACATTTTCATATGTAAAAGTTCTAAGCTCTTTCTTCCAATGGGATCTGTGGATGGAAACTCTATTAAATAACTGCTACGGACAAGAGGACAGGAAGGAATGGAATGCAAAACAAATGGTGAGCAAAAAACTAAGTAAAATACTGATAAATAGAATATCTGAAATCTTATTATTTGAAAGGTAGAACTAAGTTTATAAAATTAATGAAAAAGACAAAAGGAGTAAATTTGATATCTTTGGTCTTTTCCTAAAGAGGAAACATCAGTACAATAATTATACACTGTCTGACTATAGACTTTATTATGAAATATAACTTTAAAATGTTTAACATTTAAATCAGTGAAGGGGAAGAAATAGAATTTTATCAAGCCAAGAGAAGGTAAGAAAAAAAAGAGTAGGTAATAAAGACAATACAAAATAAGCTATTAGATATGTCTAAATATACCAGTAACCATCACAAACATGAGTGGATTCAACTCGGCTATTCTATCAGATGAACAGCAGATAAAACAAGCAGTATGCTTCAAATAAGATATGTCTAAAATGAAGCAAATAAAATATGTGATATTTTAAATTCTTATATTTCCCACCTAAAATATTGCCCCCCCCCAAAGAAAGCTAGTTAAAAGATATTATATTTTAAATTGAATTTTTTTAAAAATTCCCATATATATACACCTAAAACATGGAAAATATAAGATTAGACACGGGTGTTGAATCTTTAGGGTCATTCCTCTGAATAAGGGGAGTTTCAGAAAAAGATAAAGGAAGAAGGAGAAAGTTATTAAAAACACTAGAAAAGACTTTTCCACAACGGAAGGCCTTGATAGAAAAATTATCCATGTTGAAACATCATTGTTTAAGGATAAAAACAAGATTCTACAAGCTGCTAGAAAAGAAGAAAACCAGGTCATCTGCTGTGGGGTAAACTTTACAGCTAGTTTATGAGCTTGTTAGTACAATTCCAATAAATATTAGGACACTACCTCCTATTTTGATTTTGCAGTACTAGGTTCAGGAATATGTTTTAATAAGGTGCTACTTTCCTGGAGAATATGAGGAGGATAAGTGAAGTTTTTGTAAACTATGGAGGATAAATGAGCCTTCAGGGGACTGTTGTACCTTGTAGTCACATTATACATTAAACTACCTGGACATATGCTAAGGCCACCTCACCTGATGTCACTGTTTGTGCAGAACCACTTCAACTTTATGTGTGGAAGTCTGGACCTAGATGGGGACAATTGTGCCTCCAAAAGTTCTGATAGGTCCTTTCCTCCAACAGATGTCATTGCCTACATTTAGGCTACTCAACATATGGGGGTAAGGAATTGTGTTTCTTTCTTGGGAAAACTTACGGACCTCCCTTCTGGGTGTGGTCTACATTGAAATAGAAAGGGAAAGTCAATACAGAGATGCAGTATTGAATGGATTTACTGCTGTAGGTAGCTGATGCTAAACATTGCAGAAACCTTCAGAAGAGAGTGAGTTGAACATCTCAGAACTGCTTACCCAAGAGGTAAAACCCATTTATCCATTGACTTCCATCCCCCATTTGGTTGAGGAGTGCTCCGTAAGGCATCAACTCCCCCACATCTCTGAGTTGAGAATGGAATGTCCAGTGGGCTCTCATAGGGTCCTACATGAATGACATCAGAAAACCCAGGCAGGAAGCAAGAGACTCACAGTGCAAACTTGAGATGATGTTGGTGCAAAGCAGATCAGAGTTGGTGTGAAATTCTTGGCCATAGACATTGTTGGAATCAAGTGAACCAATAATAATCTGAGACTTTACACAAAAGGAGTCTGATACAGCAACCCTACCACATTCCTTACCTGTGTCAACAATAGTTAAGTAGTCATTATATGAAGTCTGTTGTGCCTACACAAAGGAGTGAAGACACTGTAATGTGAGTTGGCTCTTACAATGCCCTGGGTTGGTGCAGTGTCCCTTGTGGTTCCTTGAATTATCCTTTGTTGAGTGTGCCATCTGATTTTTGTTTAGACCCTGATCTGGAAAGGTAGAACATTGTTCTGATGAAGCAAGTGAAGGCTGTCCTTCACACATTGTACTGATCCACAACTATTCTCTATGAATAAAGAAGTCTGATTCAAGTGCAACTTCATGTAGCAATGCTCTGCTTTGTTGTACTCATAACTAGTGTTCTGACAATACTGACCAATGCGCCATTTTTCCCCGCTTATCATTGAAAAGATTTCTCCTCGATAACATGGCTCACAAAATGGGTTTTTAGTGATAAATGAGACAAAAAGCAGTGCCTGGTATTTCTTCCTCATGTGCTATACATTCACTGGAATTGGTTATGTCCAACCATAAAAGCAAATTATTTGTAGCACATAAGTGACTGTAAATGCTTTCCCACAGTGTATGCCATTGATATAAGGCAATGCTCAAAATATCTTTTTAATAAAGAAATTATATCTAAAGCTCATACAGAAAGGACAACTTATATTTGTCAACCTCATGGGTGGTTTTATAATCTTCTTCACAAGAGTAAGTATTACAACTTTGATGTTTCTGATGTTCTGATCTCTTTTCTTATCATCAATTAATCAATTTTTTGCCAGAAAGTATTATTTTATATATTTCCTGAAATTTTTTGTTTTCCTAGAGTGGTCATTGTGCTTTGCTTAAAGAAAAAAACATGTAAAAGTTTTAAGGGTTTCATGACAATTTCATTAAACTGCACTATAGTTCTAGTCAATAAAACCAATATTCAAATTCATCCTTATCTTTTCTTAGTTGCTTATGAAAAATCAGCACACTAACCAAATCACTTTTTTCAATAGATATCCACTTTTATATTCACTGTGATACTATACAGTATTTACAAATTTAGCATTACTTTGAGTTACAGTAATGCTGCTTCATTTGCTTCCGTTTCTTTATGAACTGTTTTTACACTGCACTACTGTGGAACTGGAAACTTTAGTAAACTGTAAATATAAAAACAGCAAAGAGAAATTAAAATTTCTTTTTTTATTATCTTATTTTCTGCATAATTGTGTTCTTAAATACAGTCCATCTTAGCACATGTGGAATTTATCAGTTAATGTTAACTACAATGGGATGCATTTTATATAACTTAAGTAACTGTTTACAATTAATAGTGTTAAATATAAAGCTTGTGAAATATATGAGAAAAGTAATTAAAAATATAAAGCTCCCCTGTGGATTACTTGGCAGGTCACCAGGGATCACCAACAAAGTATATCCACACCAAGAAACACTGGTCTAGGTGTTAGAAATAGGGTTCTGAAATTTGGATTCTGGTTTTTCCACTTACCTAGCTTTGTGATCTTCAGCAAGTTGTTACGTGCCTTAAACACTGCTGTGATCCTGGTTTAACAATTAAAAAGCTCATTTCATTGTGTGCTACCTGGTTGTTGTTGTTTTATTGTTTTGTTTTTTTATCCTTAGAATAAAGCTTGATGCATGATATATGTGCATATATGTGAACATGTATATATTAGGACACTACATAATAACCTAGCCCCTCTTGATTTGCAAACCACAGCAAACTGAAAAATCTCAATGGTTTAATGTGACAAAATGTATTTTTTTGCTAATGCTACATGTTCAGTGCAAATCAATAGGTAGGATCTGCTCATCATTATCACTCTGAGAGCCAGATATATATATATTCTCAATACCCCATAATCACTATGGTAAGATGGAAGAAATATAGAAAAGTATGCCTTGTCCCATAAAACTTGTGCCTGATCCTTCCCACTTCCACATGTTTCATTGGCTAAAGTAAATCTCATGGCCAAGAATATCACAGACAAGTGCAATTCTAAGTCCCAGAAAGAAAGCAAGAATGTTATAAAACTTAGGTTAAATCAGTACTTATAAATTAGGAGAAATATTTGTATAAGAAGTTTGTCCCAATATGTGTGACATTTTTGTTTATTTGTTTTTATTTAAATTTATTTATTTGATTACAAGTTTCTGAGATATGTATTTCTGATTTTGTAATTTCATGATATAAAATATAAGGCACTGGTACCATTACCCTCCCTAGTAGACACACAAAATGTGGAAACTTTTATGGTATTTATGAACACTGACATTTTCAAAGAATGTATCTTTTTTTGTGTGTGTTTTTTTATTTATGTATCTTTATTGTTGAAAGTATTACAAATGTCCCTTTTTTCTTCCCATTGACCCCCTCCACCCGCACCCACCGCTCCCAGGCCTTCACCACACTATTATCTGTGTACATGGGCTATGCATATATGCATATAAGTTCCCCAGTTAATCTCTCCCCACCCACCTACCCACCCCCACATTTCCTCTGAAATTCATCAGTCTATTCTATTTTTATACATATCCAACTGTTTCTATAAAATTATACCAATAATAGCATAGTTATAGTCATAAAAATTAACCTTATGCTACCTTAAATGAGGCTGTTGTTGTTCCCCCAAAACTTGGCCATGGTTTCCCTAAAAGGAGAGCCTGAGTGCAGAACATTAATTAGGGAATATGACCCCAGGTTTGGGATTTTAGGACAGAAGAATGAAACAAGGAAGTGGAGAAAGGCAATACAAGGATATGTTACATAGTTGGCCACCACAACAGACAACTGGCACTTGCAACCATGCAACTTTCAAAGCCATCCACCCACTGGACAAAAGGGGTGGTGTTTATCCATCAAATCCCTTCCTCCATTGCTCAAGATAGGAACTAAGTCAGTCAAACAAAGACAAATACCATATGATTTCACTTTTATGTGAGTCTAAAGAACAAAATAAACAAGCAAACAATATTGAAACAGATTCATAGACACAGAGAGTTGACTGGTGGTTGCCAGAGGAAAGCGTGGTTGGAGGGCTTGGGAAAGAGGTGAAGGGATTAAGAAGTACAAATTGGTAGTTACAAAATAGTCACAGCATAAAGTAAACTGTAATTTAAAATAAGCATTTAAATATTTTTTTAAAAGATAGTACAACAGATACAACAGATATTAAATCTCCTACAGTTCTAGTTTGTGCTTGCAAGTGTGCACTTCTGGGAGCACTAAACAGGTGCTGATGGGCATCCCACATGTTGACATCAGTATAGAAAACAAGAAGTGAATTTCAGTGAAGTTGCACCTGCACAAAACTGGCCGGGGTGGAACTAGTCATTCCAGTAGTGGCTGGAATAAAAGGAGAAGTTTATGAGTCTTTGGATGTATGTAAATTTTGCCTGACAACATCTTGATTATAAACCTATGAGTTATTAACTAAAATGTTGACAGCTGTCTGGCTGATCATATCCTATACATAGGAATCTAGGGCCTTCATGAATCTGTTGGGGAGAGAGAGGCATGCCTTGCTGTGGCAGACTCACTGAGGTGAATAGGAGGGAAGCCTCACAGATATAAGATAGCTGTGGAGCTTCTCATGGACTGAAGGAGTGTCCAGGCTTAAACAGTGTTTTCTCCCTCTATCCCTCCAGAAGGAGTGTAGTTGATCCTCAAAAAAAGAGGAGGATAAAAGAGAAGAAGAGCATAGTAGATCCTCAAAATGGAGACCAATAGAGACAGGGATGGAGAAGATGGGAAGAGATGAACCAAAGAACATTAAGGTATATAGGCATAGCCCATGGACACAGACAATAATATGGGGAAGGCCTGAGGTGGGGCAGGGGCTGGGTGGAGGGGAGCAAAGAAAGGGAAAAATGTGGGGGGGCACCTATAATACAGTCAACAATCTTTTATAAGATATTAAGGAAGATTTAAATAAATGTAAAAACATTCTATGTTAGTGGATTGAAAACATGTTATTAAGACAGCATAATTCCTCAATTTGATCTACAGGTTTAACCCAATCCTTATCAAAATCCAAACTTGGATATTTTTGCAGAAATTGGAAAGCTGATCCTAAAATTCATACGCAAATACAAGGAACTCAGCCAAATAATTTTGAAAAAGACAAACAATGTTGGAGGGTCACACTTTCCAATTTCAAAATCTACTACACTAATCAAGTAAGTGTAGTATTGGCATAAGAATGGACGTATATATCAATGAAACAAAATTAAAGGGCCAAAAATAAACCCATTGATTTACTACAAGGGTAGCAAGACAATTCAATGAGGGAAGGTAAAGCCTTTTCAACAAATGGTGTTGGAACAAATAGATATCCACATGCGAAGTAATGAATTTAGACCCCTATCTCCTATCACACACAAAAATTAACTCAAAATTTATCAACAACCAAAATGTAAGAGCTAAAACCATAAAATTTCTAGAAGAAAACATAGTAGTAAATCTATGTGACCTGGGATTAAGCAATGTTAGATATGATATCAGGAAGTTATATATATACCATAAGCACAAGCAGAAAAATTAATATATAAAATGAACTTTATCAAAATGAAAAACTCCTGGGCTGCAAACACCATCAAGAAAGTGAAAAGACAACCACACAATGGGAGAAGACATTTGAAAATATCTGATAAGAGTCATATCTAGAATACATTTTTAAAACTCTTATAATTCAATAATAAACATGAAAATAAGCCAATTTAGAAATGAGCAAGGGATTTGAAAAGACTTTTCTCCAAAGAAGTTATCAAAATGGCCAATATGCAGATGAAATGATGATCATTATTAGAGAAATGCAAATCAAAACTTTATATGCACTAGGATGGTTAAAATAAAAAAGCAGACAATAACAAGTGTTAATGAGGAGGTAGAGAAATTGTAACTTCATTAATTGCTAGTGGTAAAATGGTGAAGCAATTTGAAAAATAGTTGAGTAGTTCCTTAAAATGATAAATATAAAGTTTCCATATGACCCATCAATTTCATTCCCAGGTACAAACCCAAGAGAAAAGAAAACACATGTCCACACACAAATTTATTCACAAATGCTCATAGCAACATTATTCCCAATAGCCAAAAAATAAAAACAACTCAAATATTAATCAACTGAAGGATTTTAAAATCTGGTACAGGATTTATTTTTAGAGTAACAAAAGTGTTCTAAACTTAGTTGTGATGGTTACATAGCTGAATATACTACAAACTATTGAGTTGTATACTTTAAATGGGTTGGTTTTATGGCATATGAATTATATCTCAGTAAAAAATGTTTTTAAAGAACACCATACATAAACGCAGTTTTAGGTTGCCATAAACTACATGAAACAAAAGAGTTATTATTAATCTTCTTCGCCACAGAAAGGCCTCTGGGGAATGTCTCCTGAGAGGATAATCAGAGCACCCTATGCTTGGGAAATTTGCCTTCACTAACTAATTGCATATCCTTCATTAATGTATCTTAGGCCAATAACTCATCTTAGCCCCAAGATCAATGGGACTGGACTGTTTTTATGTCTGGACTGGATTCTACCATGTTAAGCCCCATAAAAGCTGCAGTTGAAAAAAATCCCTTCCTTACTCCCCCACTTATTCTTATGAGCTGATATGCAAGAATTTTTTAAATAAAAATGTTACCTCCCACAATAAGAGATTGGATGTAATTGTACTCATCAAAGCCCTAGCAGCCTAGCACTCAGGAAATTGTACTTCTGGTGGAAGCAATCCATCCTGGATCTACATAAATGTGTAGATTTACATACTTTCTCACAGATACCATATTAGAGTCACAAAAATTACTCTTCTAGTTCTTCTGTAGTGTCTTGTAGTGGAAAGAACATCTGTTGGAGAGTCACACCTGATTTTGAATCCTTACTTTCCCACTGACCTTGGCTTCTCAGAGCCTCTGCCCATCATATCTACTCTTTAATACAGGAGGACGAGGGGGGAGTTAATTATGAAGATATATGTGAGGCAGGAGGCACAAAGCTGCTCAGTAAGTAATGTCCTTCAAAATTTACCTTCCACATATGAGTGAAACAAACTGAAGCGGGCAGACAGCTCGGGTGGTGGTGGTGGTGGTGTGTGTGTGTGTGTGTGTGTGTATTGGGGGGGGCGGTGCTTTGAGGGATTGAGCAAAAAGAGAGAGAACTCATGGACATGGACAACAGTGTGGTAACTGCGGATTGGGGCGGGGGGTGTGGAAGAGAGCATAGAGGGGATAAATGGTGAGGGAAAAAATTAAAATTTTAAAAATTTTATAATTCACCCTCCCATTTCAAAAAGAAAATGAACTTCTGAGTAGAGACAAAGTAGTGTCTTTTCTTCCCTGCCCCTCCCACAAATATACTCTCCCCAGAAGCACTTGGTACTCAGTAAATATTGTTCACTGAATTTTAATTCACTAGCATTCGGTGGAAAGCCAGACTCTGAGGTGCCATATCAAAGAAATATTACAGTAATAACACCTCCAACTGTGAGCATTTCTAGGTTCACTTTCTAGTCCCTGGTCTTACCTCCAAGCAGATTTCCTCTCTGAATGCACATGTAGAGCTCTGAATGGGAACCACACTGCTTAAGTGCTTGCCTCTTCTTTGAATTCTAGCAAGAGTACAACCCTGGGCATATTTAAATCTTCCATTAACCTTGTCTCTTTGGCTCATCTTAATATAGTTACACAGAGTTGATTGCCAGGCACAGAAGAGCAAATACAGTGTTATCTTTACATCTGTTCAGATTCTGATTAAAGTGAAATTTTCTTCCTTAACTGATTTCGAAATGTTAGAGTCTAAAATTATCTTTCACATTCCTAGTTCAGATTAGCATTCTGACCCTGTCACCTAAAACCTGAAATTCTGAGTTAGGGGGCTCTGGGCTACTGATAATCCCTCTGCATATACAGACTGTTGAGATTCCAAGATGATTTGTTTATAGTTGTGTAAAGACATAGTTAAGTCAGAATTCTTGGCAAATGCCTATTACTTTAACATGAGAATAAGCCCTATGGCCTGGTAGAAAACTGGGGTATTAAGAACTCAGCCAACTGGGAGGAGTTATGAATCTGAGTATTCCTTAATAGACCACATTTGCCAAATACATCTCAACTTGATATTTTATTTATGAATTAAGTTTAATTAGCATAACAATAAAGGAGTGCTTGAAAGGCATTTTGAATAAATTTGACTTTTGAATGTTATTACTACCCTCTCTCTAGGCACATCAAAATCTTTTATTCAAGAACAAAAAGTACAAAAGTACATAGTATTAAATTATTTTGTACATGAATTTTTTCATCTTATTTTCACAGCTAGAATAATTTAAAGATAACATTTCCATTTACTTTTTTAAAGGTTATCTTATTGACTTACTTCTCATTTTGTGTCAAATTGTTCAATATCTATGATAATTTTACCATGAAGAATTTGGGCCATATACTCATTAGCTTCTTCTTTGCCAAGGATGAAAATTCTTATTCAATTACAAAAGGTGGTTTCAAAGCAATAAATTCTTGAGCATGTTATCAGTTGGTCATTGCTGTATGACAAACCACCCCAAAGCCTAGTAGCTTAAAAGTATAATATTTTATATTGTTCCTGTTTTTATAGGTTATATGGATATTTTTTCTGGTTTCTGATGGACTCATAAATGTTCATATGGTCTTCTGTACATCGAATAGGCAGCTCTGCTATCTTGGCTTGGCTCTCCAATTTGTTTTGGGGTGAATTGACTGTCAGCCAGTTCTTTATATGGCGTTCTCTCTCTCTCTCTCTCTCTCTCTCTCTC
>NW_005871071.1:10689647-10694549 GCF_000147115.1 Myotis lucifugus
CGGCTAATCTGGACAGAAAATAAGAACAGAGCATAGATTCTTGAAGCATAGATTCTGAATTAACTTTTGTTGACCAATGACTGTGGCAGGCCACAAGTCAACCCTATTTCAGGGGGTATGAAAACTGCAATTGCTCCCATCAGTAAATAGAGTCTGTAAGTAATATTGCAAATAGTATGGCTACAGGAAAGAGGCATTGACTGTACACTGGGTATTAAGCTATAAAAGTACCAAGATAAATAAGACTATTATTCTGGAATATTTGAAGTCATAGATTGTGAGGAAATTAGGAACACAGCTCTAATGATATAGGTTACATGGTGATAAGTGATAAGAAAATGGTATAATTAGAGGAGGGGGAATCGTGAAAGATTTCAAGACCCAGTTCGATGGCTTTCCTCCTGTGACGGATTGGTAAGATTTTAAGAGGCTGGATGGAGCAAAGGCAAGAAGGACAATGTAAGAAATACATGCTAAAATCAGGAAATTCCAGGAACCCAAGTATGTGAAAGGTAAGAAATTGGGGACAAATAGCATTTTTAGAGGACCTTCAATTGAACCCCTAGTTGATATTCCAGCATTTTCTCTTACGGAGAACAGCTGCTTTTTGGATCTCCCTCTGCTCAAAAAGAGAGCTATGGAATTACCACAACTAATTTTTAGAAAAAAAATGTAGGGCATATTAGAGACAGACAGTTTCAGGGGCAGGGTTTTGTTTGGTTTTAGTTTTTGGTTTTTTTAGCCACTAAATTTTTTAAATGATTAAAACTCCTTTCTATTATTACCAAAACCAACTAGAAAATTAAACTTTTTAATACAAATTTAAGTTGCATTCCACGGAGTAGGAGCTCCTATGGGAGACACCTTTGGTTGTCTATGTTCCAGCTACTCTCTAAGAGAAAACAGAACTCACAAGAAAAGAATGTGGGTCAAAATGCCACTAAAACATAAGAATGTGACCCAATCTGAGCCATATTTTCCTGAGAAGAAATCATTACGTAAGGCTCCTGGGAAAATTTTTCTTCCTAAAAAACGAAGAACCTATAGTTTGGGGGTTTTCTGTTTTGGGGGTTGGGGTTCTTTTTTGGGGGGAGTTGACCAAATGTTATCTACATTGACTATCTGGATTGTGGCAGCCATGAAGGCTTGTAGCCATGCAGGGATTAGCCTAAAAACCAAACCACAGTGTTAACAAGCCACAGTGTTAACAACTGTCATAGGAAATAAAATTTTCTCACCAGCTCAGACAGGGATAAATAAAGGTAGATAGCAGTCTGTACACTTAACTTAGTTTGTATATGAAGTCCATCACTAAGAAGCTCTTGTCCTGAATTTACCACATAGGTGAATTCCTAACTCAGACTCACCTCTGCCCCACAGTCCATGAAGCATGAAAA
The DNA here is from genome assembly GCF_000147115.1 of Myotis lucifugus. NCBI lineage: Eukaryota > Metazoa > Chordata > Mammalia > Chiroptera > Vespertilionidae > Myotis > Myotis lucifugus. The sequence goes on from NW_005871071.1 coordinate 10,691,045, forward strand.
ACATTTTTTGTTTAATGATACAAAGGCCAACAGGTTTGATCAGAGTGTTCAGTGGCTGCTTGCTCACTTTAACATTGCCAGGCAATAATTAAGCACCAAGTTTATAGATATGTGTTGTGCTGTCTTTGCCTTTTAATCTTCTAAAAGTATGCATTGTAAAGAACATAAGTGTGGGAAGTCAGATCTGAGATCAGTCCCTTGATCTGTCATGTTTGAGTATTCATTTATTCAACAAATATTTATGGAGTCCCTATCGTGTGTCAGGCAGTAGATACTAAGAATATCATTCTAAAAAATATAGATGTGGTCCCAACCATTCTGAGACTTTAATCCAGCGAGGGAGAGTGAATTTAAATGAACAAGTAATTGTATATTTAAAGAAAACTCTAAGACACTCTGGAAAACAGATAATGGAGTCAGAAAGTCACCCTGAGGAAATGGTGTTTGTGTGTAATTACTCATTGTAAGATTATTGTCTAATGTGTAAAGTGGTGGACAAGGCTTCACAGGATGAACAGTTCAGCAAAGGGCAGTAGGCAGAGATTCATAATTTTCAAGTTCAGTTAGCATCTATTCAAACTTAGTCTCCCTTTTTTTTTCAAGCCTTCTTACCTGGCCCAAAATATCTCTTCTGTATTTCTCACACCATTGTATGGTAGGTGTTCATAAATGTTCATTTAATAGTAACTCCTTGCCTTGTTTTTTAAATCTAGTAAATTGAGCTTTGGGTTTCAGTGCTATTTGGACGCTAGTGGCCAAGTTAAAGGCACAAAAAAGAATGAAAGCCTGTTTTTCCACCCTGGCTTTCCTGTGAACTCTAAAATTTCATCAATCTTTATTCTGAAGAAATGCTCAACTGTGAAAAACTAATGAGAGATTTTAGTCCAAATCCCATTAAAAGAGGATGAAGGTGGGAAAACTTATCATTGAAGTGCCATTGAGAAGCACACATTTTTGTGTGTCTAGAATAGAGGTTACTTTATTTCTTGCCTCAATGAAGTTTTGTTTGAACTATTCATAGAGGAATCAGATGCATCCCACATTTAGCCCAAACCAGATAGACTTGCTGCTCGAGGACTTACCTTCTAACCGAGAGATGATTATGAATTATTTAGAAGGGCCATGATTCTGATCTGCTAGCTCAGTGAATCAGCAAAGATCATGCTGAATGTCATGAAGGGCCTCGGATGGCATGCTAAGGACTTTGAACTTTACCTTTAGCAGCCTAAATTTTTAAATAAGACAATGAAATAATCACATTTGTGTTTTATTCAGATAACTTCCTGCACTTAAACCTTTATCCCAGGATCTGCTTCTGGGCAACCTAGCCTCAGGTAAGATTCTTGTCACAGCCAGTTCCTAGGGGAGGTGATGCCAGGAAACATTGATACAGGAGTGACGAAGGCAGGGACAGGAAGGGTGTCAGTGAAGTTTACATTATTGAGGTTACAGTTATGGGCAACTAAAGTTTAAATCCATAGGGGACCTCTGGGAGACCATGTAAAATATGCCTCAGCGTTTCCCATCAGAGTATCTACCTACTAACTCCCATCCGACAATGGTTGATGGCTGCTACTGGGAGTATTAACTTCCCAGAAGTTCCTGGAACACAAACTCAGCAGTCTCCAGAGGCCAGAGAAAGCCTCAGACAGAGTTGCAGGTGCGCACTGTAACAAGCCTCTGGCAAGTCTGGGAAGAGTGAATGTCAAGGGATATAGCAGCGCACTGACAGCATCTGCTACAAATCCACAATCAGTTATGAAGCTGCTGCTCTAGGCAGGCAGAAAACATGGGAGCCAAAAAAAAGTGGCAGTAGGATGGGGAGAAGAGGAAGTATTCAGAAATGAACTTGAGTCAAGGAGACTGGTAACCAAAGAAATAACAGAGATGAAGAAGAGTCCAGAGCAACTCCCAGATCTCTGCTTTTTGTGTTAAAGTGGATGATGGTGTCATTAACTTATTTAGGAAATACAATAAAAGTCTCTTTCCCAAAACCATGTTATGTCTAGGCACACCATATTAGAGATCTCTCAGTATCTCAAGTTGGATTCCCTGGGAAGTTGACTCAGGGGTGGAGATTAACATGCAAGAGGTGCCCTTAAATCAACTCAGGATAAAGGGAAGGGGGCAACACAGTATTGGGCAGCAATGAGACTCAATGGAAGCCCCAGGCATCCCTATGGAAGGTTTAGGAGATGAAACAACCCTTGCAATTATCCCCATTTGAGTGAGAGCGTCAGGCATTTATACCCTTATATTGATCAATTTCTTTCCTGCAGCGACTGTGTCAAGCAGCAAGGATTGACCAGCTTCCGGCAGCCTCTCTTCAGCCAGGATAGTCCCTGAGGAAGGCTGACCACTGTGAACACTCCCATGACTAGAGTAAGAGGTATTTTAGTCCTGAAAAGAAATCTGGGCAATACAGCATAGTGTTCACCACAGGAGATATTACAATCAGAAGTGTCTTCAGTGAACAGAAGAAAAGTCTGGGCTGGCAACATATTTGGAGATTTATCATTTTAAAACAGTATTAATAAACAAATTTTGCAGATGGTATAGAGAACAAAGATTTCCTTCTAAAACACTCTAAATATGATTACTCTATGGTAAATAATAGTAATTCTCCCTGCTCAGAAAAGAAGTAAATAAAGTCATTATAACACTATACGGCAGGTTATAGATTATCTGTTGACAATAAAATGAGGAGAAATATAACTTAATTGCTTTCAAAGGAAGATAAGTAAAACAGTAGAAATGTTATGAAGAACATAAGCACATATAGTAGGGATTAATGTTTCTCTTGGTGTATATATGGGAGTCATAGCAAAGAAATTACTGAATTTTTCTGTAAATTTCATTTCAATATTAGATAACACCTATAAATATGATTAAAGAAAATATGTTTTTAATACTCATGAAAAGTATAGCAATTTGAAACAAAAATGTGAAATATTTATCTATTAAATGCTATATTTTACATTATGGAAAAGTAAAAAACAATACAAAAACACGAATAAGTGTGAACAGTTTCTCCAGGACACCCCAGTCTGGCACATACAAAAGGAACTGAGGGCTCTCTAAGTAGGAAAGCGGTTCCCCTAGCAGTTGTCCCCCTCCTTCCTACCAGGGTCATCCATACTTCCTTCTAAGAACCTCTGCAGACGAAGCACAGGTCAACACTGCTGATTTGGAAGTTAGAGCCCCTCTTTCTCCACTTGCTAGACTTAATCATGAGATGTGTAAGCCTCTCAGCTTCTCTATGTCTCTGTTTTCTCACCTGTAAAGTGAAGGTAATGAAAAGATCTACTTCCCATTGGTTTTGCAAAATGTTTACTGGCACATGGTAACATTTGAAAAGCTATTATTATATGAATTGGAAGAGCACAGTATTTATAGGGTAGTGAAAATACTCTGTATGGCATGAAAATGATGGCTGCATATCTGTATATATAAAAAGCCAGCGACCATAAGGCCACAACAACTGGTCGCTATGACACCCACTGTG
>NW_005871071.1:10694870-10696811 GCF_000147115.1 Myotis lucifugus
CAAAAGTATCCTTTAATAAGAACTGCCCCACTACCCGACTCTCCACCGCATCAAGAGTAGGGCCAGACAGACAAATGCCCCCACCCCACCACCTGCCCCACTAGGATAGGCCCGCAGCCCCTGCCCCCAGCTGGCCCTGCCCCTGATTGCCCCCACCCCAATAGGGGGTGGGGCCATCCAGCCAATCTCCTGCAGCCCCTCCCCCCACCAGGCCCCACCCCAGATCAGCCTCCCCACCCCGATCAGGCCAACCACCCATGGCCCCTCCCCCCAGGCCATTGGCCCCCTATCGGCACCCCCACCCCATTCGGAGGTGGGGCTGGCTGGTGCACCACCCACAGCCCCTCCCCATGGCCGGCTATGTCCCCAATTGGCCCCCCAACCCCAATCAGGGGTGGGGCCCACCAGCAGCTCCTCCGCCCAGCCGACCCAGCCTTGATCGCCCTGATTAGGGTAGGCCAGCCAGCCAACCTCCCACCATCTCCTCCTCCCAACAGGCCTAGCCCCGATCTGCCCCGATTGGGGCCGGGCCGGCCGGACCCCACCCGTGCATGAATTCGTGCACTGGGCCTCTAGTCATTACATATTTGTCCAAATACATGGGATGTAAAAGACCAAGAGTGAACCCTAAGGTAAACTATGTACTTGGGTTATTAGGATGTGTCAACATAGGTTCAGCAATTGCAACAAACATACCACACTGGAGGGGGCTGTTGATAACAGGGGAGATTATGCATGTGTGGAGTTAGGAGGTATGTGGAAAATCTCTGTGCCTTTCTTTCAATTTTGCTGTGAACATAACTGTTCTTTTTTTAAAAAAAAAAAAACTATTACTGCTTATGTCATTACTATTTTTTATCTGGAAAGGGCTGTGCAAAGCCACATGCGTGCCTCACTTCTGCCCTCAGAGCTTTCCAGAAAACACTCACTTCCATGAAGGGAACAAGTAGTGCTAAAGTCCTCAAGATGACAAAGCCACCTCTATTGTTAATGCCTCGTATGCTGATGACACCTTAATTTCACCAAGAAGCAAGCATGGATTCCTCCCTGACAGAGTGGCAGTGGCCAGAACAAAGGCACCCAATGAAGCACCAATTTCCCCTTTACATCCAACTCAGATGCCAAACATATTTAGGAACTCTGACTAGGAGGCTCTCCTTTAGCATCTCCATCCCCAAGGGTCACAGGGTTCCACACAGTTGTCCACAATCAACACCAAACAGCTCTCAGCTGCAAAGCAGCAGTGTGCATGTGAGACATGGCTTACCAGATTAGGAAGGTTAGCAATGTACTAAATCACCGGTGCTTCATTCTAAGAAAACACAAATGACTAATGATCTTGATGCTTCCACTTAGGGAATCCTGCCCAACATCAGGAGCTACTAGCTCTTACACTGAATTTCTGTGCTGGTAAGACTATATCTACATCTGGAGAAGAGAGGGAGGGAAATGGTGCTCTGACATTCCTGCCTCCTACCTGCGGACCACCCACAAAGCCTGCAATGTCTTTCCAAACTGATACCTGATGTATCTTTTACAAACTGATAAAAAACTGTTCCACCTTCTTATATCCACAGAGAGACACCTTTTCCCCCAACTTTGTTTCACATTCTCAAATCTGAGTGTCAATCACCCTCCACCTGCACCATTATTGAAGCATAGTTTAATCCCCCATCCAGTGAGTCTTCCTCAGGGAATGTCCTCATTTTCTTTAACAAATACAATCCTGAAAAGTCTTATTCACAAAGCTCTCTCCAAATATTGCAAAAGTGCCTGAATTATAAGGTAAGACCAATGTAGGAACATGCTATTCTCTAATTCCAAAAAGAAAGAAAGAAAGAAAGATAGAAAGAAAGAAAGAAAGAAAGAAAGAAAGAAAGAAAGAAAGAAAGAAAGAAAGAAAGAAAGAGAGAGAGAGAGAGAGGGAGGGAGGGAGGGAGG
>NW_005871071.1:10696911-10767176 GCF_000147115.1 Myotis lucifugus
ACAAAAAACAAAAACAGAGAGTGTGTTGATCCTACCGCGTCCTCGCCCCCCCCGAAAAAACATAACAAAAAAATCAGAGGGGGGCAGATGTTCTGGAAGGAAGGAAGGAAGAAAGAGGGAGGGAGGGAGGGAGGGAGGGAGGGAGGGAGGAAGGAAGGAAGGAAGGAAGGAAGGAAGGAAGGAAGGAAGGAAGGAAGGAAGGAAGGAAGGAAGAAAGGAAGAAAGGAAGAAAGGAAGAAAGGAAGAAAGGAAGAAAGGAAGAAAGGAAGAAAGGAAGAAAGGAAGAAAGGAAGAAAGAAAGGCCCTAGCTGGTTTGGCTCAGTAGATAGAGCATTGGTCTGTGGACTGAAGGGTCCCAGGTTCGATTCCAGTCAAGGGCACATGCCCCGTTTCTGGCTCGATCTCCAAATAGGGGTCATGCAGGAGGCAGCCGATCAGTGATTCTCTCTAATCATTGATGTCTCCATCTCTCTCTCCCTCTCCCTTCCTTTCTGAAATCAATAAAAATATATTTAAAAACAAAGAATCCTAAAACTGTATCAAGAAAAAAATGAGATTATAAAAAAAAATAGGAGTGGCTGGCAAGACTTCCTTGAAGGAGGTGTGAAGAGCTCTGTAGAACCTCGCTAAGAGAAACAACTGTAACGGATGATATATGTATAGGCATATATACCAACTCATATATGTGTACAAATGTGTATGTATATGTATGTAAAATAATAATTTAAATTTTCTAAGGGAATACCACAAATATAGAAACATTTATTCAAGAAAATCTATTAAATATTTATGAAAAGGTAAGAATCTGTGGCATTAGAGCTATGAAATGCTTCCGTGCCCCTCCTCTGTGTTATAAAAACTCTACTATGATATAGGCAGTCAAGATAAAGGGAATCCCCCCGTTCTCAGGGGTTTCTTTTCTCTCTGAAAGAGACAAGCCACCAGCATTTCTCATTCCCATAGGTCGGTGCTACAGAAGCTCTTTCCCAGGAAATGCAGCTGAAAGGCCTGGGGCTCCCTTCTTCCACCCTCCCTCACTAATGAGGTAGAAGCTCTGCTCTAGGCACTGAAAGAAGAGAACACAGACATCTTATCCAGCTTTGTACCAAATCACACATAGAGTAGACATTTCATGCAGAAAGGGGGAAGCCAAGGACAGCAGCTCCCACCCCCACCCATTGACCTGCTTACAGAGCAGAGTTGTCACTGTGAAAGAAGCAGGCTGTAGTTCCTGCTCCCAGGAGAGTGGCACAGTATTTCTGTCATTGGGAAAGGCAGGCAATAATAAGAGAAATTCAAAGCTTTCCCAATGAGAACCGACTTTATTTGGAGCAAAGCAAGGAAGTTCAAGCCAAGAGTGACGACAAAAACAATTTAGATTATGACAGTGAGCAATTAACCAACTGGTGGTAGCTTCATAATAACAAGCAAAATGGTAGACCAACTAGTTTCACAGAGAGAATCAGGTAAAGAGACAGTTAAGAAGTCTTCTTGGGGTTGGAATAAACCTCCAAGACAACCCCTACAAAATAGCCTGGACTTAACTGGATCAACTATAGAACAATTTATGCCTCAGGGTGCTGTAGAAAAACAATAGAAAAATTATCAGATACTGGAGGCTAGAAGCTAGATGTGATCACAACAGAGACAACCCAGTTAAAACCAGGTAATTATCTATCTATCTATATCTATCTATCTATCTATCTATCTATCTATCTTTATTATTGAAAGTATTACAGATGTCCCCCCCCACTTTTTTTTTCTCATTGACCCTCTCCACTCAACCATTTTCAACCCTGGGATGGAAGGCAAAGGGGTCTGAATGACTGTGAACATGCCCAAGGGTGTACCTTCTGAGAAACAACATTGAAGACTGCATACTGAGAGGGCAATAAACTTCACTGAAATTATCCAGGCAAGTTACTAAACAAATTAAATAAGCAAAATAGCAAAAACAATAAGCCCCAGAAGGGTAATAGGGGAAATAAGTATCCAAACTTGCTACAGTATATTATCTATTTTTTAAAATATATTTTATTGACTTTTTACAGATAGGAAGGGAGAGGGATAGAGAGTTAGAAACATCAATGAGAGAGAAACATGGATCAGCTGCCTCCTGCACGCCCCCCACTAGGGATGTGCCCGCAACCAAGGTACATGCCCTTGACTGGAATCGAACCTGGGACCCTTCAGTCCGCAGGCTGACGCTCCATCCACTGAGCCAAACCAGTCAGGCAACTACAGTATATTATCTAAAGCTAGAGGCCTGATGCACAAAATTCATGCACGGGTAGAGTCCGTAGGCCTGGCCTGCGATCAGGGCCGATCAGAGCCTTCTGGCTGCTGGCTGGGGCCTTCCTTCATTCTGCACTGCCCCCTGGTGGCCAGTGCATGTCATAGTGTGCGACCGAACTCCTGGTCTCCCAATTGAACTCCCAAGGGGACACTTTGCATATTAGCCTTTTATATATATAAGAAGATGTCCAGGTTTCAAACAGAAATGATGAAATATAAAAAACAACAAGAAGGTGTTACATACAAGAAAGGAAAAAAAAAGAAGGCAACAAAAATAGCCTTTGATAGGGCACAGATGTCAGATTTAGCAGACTTGAAAGCAGCTATTATGAATGTGTTCAAAGGACTAAAAAAATAATACTTAACGAAGGAATATATGACGACAATATTTCATCACAAGAAATATCAATAAAGATAAATTATATTTTTAAAAATCAAATAGAAATTCTGTAGGTAAAACATACCATAACTGAAATGAAAAATCTGTTATAGGGATCAACTGTAGATCTGAACTGGCAAAATAAAAAGTCAGTGAACTTTTAAGGCATTTCAATTAAGATTATGAAATCTGAAGAACAGGAAAAAAGAATAAACAAAATTAAACAGAGCTTCAGAGAAATGTAGGATACCATTAAGTGCACCAATATACAAGCAATATGAATGCCACAAGGAGAGACATAAAAATGAGCGGGGGGGGGGGGGATCTAAGAGATAATAGCTAAACTGTCCTTCAAAAATGCAGGTGTCCCTTCTCACAACTCTTGTTGAACAATATATTGGAATTCCTAGCTAATGCAATAAGAAAAAATAAATAAAAGGTATACAGACTATAAAGAAATGAAATGTGTCTACAGATTAAATGATCATCTCTGAAGAAAATCCTTAAAAAATTGACCAAAAAATCCTAAAACTAATAAGTGAATATAGCAAGCTTGAAGGATGCAAGGTTAATATAAAAAGTTAATTGTTTTCAGAAAATCATCAATAAACAAGTGAAATTTGATATTAAAAACATATTACCATTTATATTAACACATCCCTCAAAATCAAACATTTTGTTATAAATCTATAAAACTCTGATAGAAATAAAAGATCTGAAATAAATGGAATAGTCCAAGCTCATAGATAGTGAAAGGAGCAAAGGGAAGGCCAATTATTATAGGCATGTCATTTGGGAAGCTTCCCCAGGAAGCTACAACTTTACATTCCCCAGGAGTCCAACAGAGGGAAGATAGACGCATGCCCACTAATGTTGGGGTGACACAGGGAAGGCACTTTTCTGTCAGTCACACCTGGGAATAGGTCACTGGCCAGAAGAGGCATGGACACTGCAAGCACAAGAACTTTAAGATATTTAATCCTCTGAACAAAGAAGTTCACTCTCTTGGCTCTCTTGGGACTCTTATTGCAGGGGACATGCACTCTTTGCTCCTCTACATTCCCCCACATGGCCCATGTCCACGTGAACCCCACACACAATGGACTAATAGACTGCAACAAGCCTGATGCTGAACTGGACGTAGCTGCCATATGGGACAGAAACTCTGGACACTGGCTTTGCTTCTAGCTCTACTGAAACCCCAGCTACACTTCCATAATTGGACTAAGGGAAAGGGGACTTTGGAAACCCAGGGATGTAATTCCATGCAAATAAAAATCACTCATCCTCCCATTTGAGTCTCAGAAAAATTTTTTCCAAGTTGTCTTAAGAATTCCACTCCCAGTATCCAGTGGTGAAAAAGATACGCCAACTTTACCAATAACAATAGAAGACTCAATATTCTTAAGATATCAATTCTTCCCAAATTTGTCTATAGAGTCAATGCAAACCCAATAAATATCACAAATAAATTAGTTTGGCATATCAACAAACTAATTCTAAATTTTACATGGATAGACAAAAGACCCAGAATAGCAAGCATGATAATAAAAAACAGTCATCCCTAGCCAGTTTGGCTCAGTGGATAGAGTGTCAGCCTGCAGACTGAAGGGTCCCAGGTTCAATTCCAGTCAAGGGCATATACCTCAATTGCAGGCTCCTCCCCGGCCCAGGCCCTGGCTGGGGCATGTGCAGGAGGCAACCAATCAATGTGTTTTTCTCACATCAATGTTTCTCTCTTTCTTTCCCTCTCTTCCACTCTCTCTAAAAATCAATGCAAAAATATCCTCAGGTGAAGATAAAAAACAAAATTAAATAAATAAAAAAACAAAGTCAGAGGACTAATACTACCCAACTTAAGACATTTTATAAAGTTATAGTAATCAAGAACTGCTGTATTAATGAAATACATAGACAAATAGATCAATGGAACATAACAGAGAGCCTGTAAATAGACTCACACAAACCCATTTCACTAAACTTTGACAAAGAAGCAAAGGTTATCCAAAGGAGACATGAGTACTGAAACCACTGGACATATACGTACCAAAAAAGAAAAAAAAGAATATAGACACTGACCTTACTCGTTTGACAAATAGCACAATATGGATGGTAGATTGAAATGTAAAACACAAAGCTATAAAACTTTTACAATATAAAATAAGAGAAAATCTAGGTGATCTTGAGTTTGGCAATGAGTTTTTAGATATACCAAAAGCACAATTCATAAGAGGGAAATTATTAATTTAGACTTTATTAAAATTTAAAACTTCTACTTTGTTTAACACATTTTTAAGAGGATGAGAAGACAAGTGACAAACTGGAAGAACATTTTTGAAAAACACATCTGATAAAGGACCTGAATCCAAAATATACAAAAAAAACTCTTAAAATTCAACACTCAGAAAACAATCCAATTAAAAAGTGGACCACCTGGCTTGCAGTGATTGAATGTTGACAAATGAACCAGGAGGTCATGGCTCTGGGCACATGCCTGGGTTGCGGGCTCCATCCCCAGTGGGGGGCATGAAGGAGGCAGCCAATCAATGATTCTCTCTCATCATCGATGTTTCCATCTCTCCTCTCTCTTCCTTGCTGAAATCAATAAAAATAGTTTTTTTTTTTTAAAAAAAAAAAAGTAGACTAAAGAACTGAGACACTTCACCAAAGAAGACATACAGATAGAAAATAAGCCAAAAAAATGTTCAACATTATATGTAATTAGGGAGTTTTATATTATAAATGATGGGATACCATTACATACCTATTAGAATGGCAAACCTCAAACCACACAGGATGACCCCTAATGTAAACTATGCACTTTAGTTAATAATGATATATAAAGATTGATTCATCAATTGTAAACAAAAAAATGTATAACACCAATGCAAGATGTTAATAATAAGGGAAACTGTGAACTAGAAGTATATGAAACTTTGTGCTTTCTGTTCAATTTTTCCTATAAACCTAAAACTGATCTAAAAATAAAATCTATTGATTTTAAAAAGGTTTTTTAAAATTAAGGTACAATATATACACTTTCAAGTAAACAAAAACAAAATTTGTTGCCAACACACGTCTTATAAGAAATACAAAAGAAAGTCCATTCCGAACAGAAAGAACAAATGAAAATTCAAATCCATACCAAGAAATAAGAATTATCAGAAAAAGATTATACATAGGTAAATAGACTATATAAAAAGATCCTCATTTGTCCTTTCAATTTTACTTAAAATATTTAAAGTTACATAAAAATAATTATAAAACCGTGTGTAAACAGTTCGCATACTCGACAATAATAGCACAAAGGAAGGGAATAAAACTATCTTAAAGCAAATTTCCATATTTAAACAGAATTTGAGATAAATGTAAATTAAAATACAATGGGAGTTAGCTAAAGCAGTTTGAGGGGAAATTTAAACTATAAACAATCTATATTACAAAAAATAAAGAAAGATTTCAAGAAAGATTTCAAATTAATCATCTAATGTTCTACCAAAAGACACTGGAAAAATAAATTAAACCATATCAAACAAAGGAAATGAATAAATATTACAGAGGAAATTATTGAATTACATAATAGAAAAAGAATAGAGAAAAATCAAGATCAAAAGTTAGCTCTTTGAAAGAATCAATAAATTGATAAATACTTTGCTGGACTTACCAAGAATAAAAATAAAAGACTCAAATTAATAAATTATGAATTAAGAAGGAACATGACTATAAAATGTACATAAATAAAAAATAATTACAGGGGAATACTATAAATAACTATGTCAACAAGCTACCTAGATGAAATGAATAATTTTCTTGAAAGACTTAAAATATCAAGGACCATATATGGCTTCATTGACAAATTCCACTAAACATTTAATGAAGAATTAACACCACCAATTCTTTTCAAACTCTCCAAAAAAAATTTTTTTGAAGAAGAGGGAACCCTTTGTAAAACTCATTTTACAAAGCTAGCACTATCCTAATCCCAAAGCAGATAAGGACACTAACTACAGAAAATAGAACTATAGACCAATATCCATGATGAACAGAGATGTAAAAATTTTCAAAAAAAAAGTATAAGCAAACTGAATTCAACAACACATTAAAAGGACTATACATCATGACAGGAAGAGATTTATTTGGAATGCAAGGATGTTTCAATACAACATATCAATAAATGTGACATGCTGCTTTAATGGAATGAAAGATAGAAATCATATGATCTAAATAGATGCATAAAAAGCATTTGACAAAATACCCTTTTTATGATAACAATCCTAAATAAATTGGATGTAGAAGAAATATACCTCAACATAATAAAGGCCATACATGACAAACCCACAGCTAACATTACAGTCCATAGTGAACAACTGAAAGCTTTTCCTTTTAGATCAGAAGTAAGACAAAATTACCCACTCTCACCACTATTAATCAACATAGTACTGGAAATCCTAAATAGAGCAATTAGGCAAAACAAAGAAATAAGAGAAACCCAAATCCAAAAGAAAAAATAAAATTGTCATTACTTGCAGATGATATATATCCTATCTAATAAAAAACAAAAAGGGTAATTAACTGTACCTCTACTACGCTTCCCATTGGCTAATCAGCGAGATATGCAAATTAACTGCCAACAAAGATGGCGGCCGGCAGCCATGCAGCTGAAGCGAGCAGGAGATTTGCTTGCTCCAGTGATGGAGGAAGCCAAGGTTCCCCGCCTGCCGCGGCCCGGCTCTGAGGCCAAAAGCAACAATGTTTCAATTATAGAAGCTAAACAAACCCCAGATACCTGCTTTCAGCCAGCCGCGGCCTCAGAGATGGGAGTGCCAGTGAAGGCAACAGAGTTTCAATTATAGAAGGTAAATAAATCCCAGAATAAAAAAAGAAAAGAAAAAAAGGAGAGGCTGGGAGCTTCAATCACAGGCCAGCCTGAAAACGGCCCTCAGCCCCTCACCCAGACTGGCCAGGCACCCCAGTGGGGACCCCCACCCTGAAGGGGGTGTGGCCAGCCTGAAAACGGCCCTCAGCCCCTCACCCAGACTGGCCAGGCACCCCAGTGGGGACCCCCACCCTGAAGGGGGTATGACCAGCTGCAAACAGCCATCAGCCCCTCATCCAGGCTGGCCAGGCACCCAAGCGGGACCCCCACCCTGATCTGGGACACCCTTCAGGGCAAACCAGCCGGCCCCCACCCGTGCACCAGGCCTCTATCCTATATAGTAAAAGGGTATATGCAAACTAACCCTAACAGCAGAAAGACTGGGAATGGCTGGTCACTATGACACACACTGACCACCAGGGGGCAGACGCTCAATGCAGGAGCTGCCCTCTGGTGGTCAGTGCGCTCCCACATGGGGGAGCTCTGCTCAGCCACAAGCCAGGCTGATGGCTGCCAGTACAGCGGTGGTGGTGGGAGCCTCTCCTGCCTCTTCAGCAGCGCTAAGGATGTCCGACTGCAGCTTAGGTCTGCTCCCCGCTGGCAAGTGGACATGCCTCGAGGGCTGCCGGGCTGCCAGAGGGATGTCTGATTGCCAGCTTAGGCCCAATCCCCTGGGGAGCAGGCCTAAGCCAGCAGGTCGTTATCTTCTGAGGGGTCCTAGACTGTGAGAGGGCACAGGCTGGGCTGGGGACCCCCCCCCCCCAGTGCACAAATTTTTGTGCACTGGGCCTCTAGTATATATATAATATAATCCTAAAGACTCTGCCAAAAAAAAAAAAAAAACTGTTGGAACTAATCAACAAACTCAGTAAAGTTGCAGCACATAAAAATCAACCTATAGCAATCACTTGTGTTTCTATGCACTAACAACAAAACATCTGAAAAAGATAACAAAAACTATCCCATTCATAATAGAATAAAAAACAATTAAATACTTAAGAATACATTTAACCAAGGAAGTGAAATATGTGCACTATGAAAATCACAAGACTTAGACCCCCAAAAATTGAAGACAACACAAACAAATGGAACAATATCATGTATTCATGGATTGGAAGAATTAATATTGTTAAAATGTCCATACTTCCTTAATCGATCTATTGATTCAACGCAATCTCTACCAAAATTGCAATGTCATTTTTCATAGAAATAGAAAAAATAATTCTAAAATTTGAATGGCACCACAAAAGACCCTAAATAACCATAGAAATCATGAAAAAGAAGAATAAAACCACAAGTATCACACTTTTTTCATTCAAACGGTACTACAAAGCTATAGTAATTTACACAGTGTGGTAATGGCATGAAAAATAGACCCATCAGCCAATGGAAGAGAATAGAGAACCCAGAAATAACCCCCCATATTTATGGTCAAATAATATTTGACAGGGGAGCCAAGAACCCTTAATGCAGCAGTTCTCAACCTGTGGGTCGCGACCCCTTTGGCAGTCGAACGACCCTTTCACAGGGGTCGCCTAAGACCATCCTGCATATCAGATATTTACATTATGATTCATAACAGTAGCAACATTACAGTTATAAAGTAGCAACGAAAATAATTTTGTGGTTGGGTCACAACATGAGGAGCTGTATTTAAAGGGCCAGAAGGTTGAGAACCACTGACTTAATGGGAAAAGGATAGTTTCTCCAACAAGTGTTGGGAAAACTGGTAACCACATGCAGAAGAATAAAATTGGACCACCTATTTAACACCACTTACAAAATAATTAAAGACTTAAATATAAGATCTAATATCATAAAACTTCTAGAGAAAACACAGAAAGGAAGCTCCTTGACATTGGTCTTGGCAATAATTTTTTACGTATGACACCTAAGGCACAAGCCACAAAAGCAAAATTCAACAAGTGGTACCGCATCAAACTTAGAAGCTTCTGCATAGCAGAAGAAACAATGGAATAAATGAAAAGGTAACCTAGAGAATGGGAGAAAATATTTTCAAACCATATATTTGGCAATGAATTAAATATCCAAAATATATAAAGAATTCATACAACTCAATAACATTAAAGCCAATAATCCAATTTAAAAATGGGCAGAGAAACTAAGAAGACATTTTTCCAAAGAAGACATCCAAATGGCCAACAGGTACATGAAAAGGTGCTCAACATCACAAATAATCAGAGAAACAGAAAACAACTACAATGAGATATCACTCACACCTGTTAGAATGATTATCATCAACCAGTCAAGCAATAAGTGTTGGTGAGGATGTGGATAAAAAGAAACCTTTGTACCCTGTTGGTAAGATTGCAAATGGTTGAGCCACAATGGAAAACAATAGGATGTTTTCCAAAAAATTAAATATAGAACACATGATCCAACAACTCCACTCATGGGTATATAACCACAGAAAAATAAAAACAGATATAAAAGAGATATAAGCACTCTCATGTTTACTCAGCATTATTCATAACAGCCAACATATGGAAACAACCTAAGTGTCTGCCAACAGATGACTAGATAAACAAGATATGATGTATATCTATAATAATAAAAGCATAATATGCTAATTAGACTGGACAGCCAAACGACCTTCTGGACATCCTTCCCAATGACCTTCCAGACGAAGCGGGGGCTGTGAGGGCCGAGGCAAGCTACCAAGGCTGCGAGGGCTGAACCCCTTGCACAAATTTTGTGCATCGGGGCTCTAGTGTGTGTGTGTGTGTGTGTGTATATATATGTGCATCGGGCCTCTAATGTATATATATATACACACACACACACACACACACACACACACACACAATGGAATGCTATTCTGATATATATAAAAAAAGGAAATCCTGTTACTTGCAACAACATGTATGGGCCTTGAGGGCATTATGCTAATAAGATAAGTCGGACAGAGAAAGACAAACACTGAATGATATCACTTATATGTGGAATCTAAAAAAGTCAAGGTTATAAAAAACAGTAGAGTAGTTGTTTCCAGTATCTAGGGACTGGGGGGATTGAAGAGATGTTGTTTAAGGAGACAAACTTGCAACTATTAGATGAATAAGTCCTGGGGATCTAATGCACAGACTAGTGATTATAGACAGCAATACCATATTATAAACCTCAAAGGTGATAAGAGGCTAGATCTTATTTGCTCCCACCTCAAAAAGGAAATAATATTATATGATAGAGAAATTATCACTGTGTGGTAATCATATGGCAATATATAAATGTATCAAATCAACAATTTGTACACCTTAAATTTATACAATGTTACATGTCAATTATAACTCAAAAGTAAATTTAAAGGAAAGTGAAAAAATAACTTACAGAATGGAAGTATTTGTAAATCATATATTTGACGAGGGACTTATACCCAGAATATACAAAGAACACTTACAACTCAATAAAATGACAAGTAATTCAATGTAAAATTGGGAAAGAGATGTGAATAAACAGTTCTCTAAAGAATGCATACCAATGGCCAATAAGCACATGAAAACATGTTCAACATTATTTGTTATTAGGAAAACACAAATGAAAACCACAGTGATATACCACTCATACCTACTACAATGGCTAAAACCAAAAAGATAGATAGCAAGTGTTAAAAGTATGTGAGAAATTATAACCCTCACACATTGCTGGTAGCAGTGTATAATGATGCAGTCACTTTGGAAAACAATTTGGCAGTTTCTTAAAATGTTAAGTATAGAGTTACCGTATGTCCGAGCATTTCCACTCCCAGGTATACACCAAAGAGAAATGAAACACGTCCAAACAAAAACATACACAAATGTTCATAGCACCAGTATTCGTAATAGTCAAATGTGGAAACAACCCAAATGCCCATCAGTGGGTAATTATATAAATAAAATGTGGTAGATCCATATAATGGAGTACTAGGCAATAAAAGAAATAAAGTACTGATACATGCTTCGATACTGATGAACCTTTAAAATATTATGTAAAGTGAAAGATATCAGTCACATATGATCACATTTTATTGTTCCATTTCTATGACATATCTAAGACAGGTAAATCTATAGACAGGAAATATAGATTAGGATTGCTTCAGGCTGTGACAGTTGGGGAACGGGGAGTGACTGCTAATGTATATGGACTTCTTTTTAGGGTGATATAAATGTTCTAAAATTGATTGTGGCAATGGTTCCATGAGTATATATAAAAAATATTGAGTTTTACACTTTAAGTGGGTAAATTATACCACATGTGAACTTATCTTCATAAAGCAATTTTTTAAAAACTTAAAAAATGCTAGTGTTAGGTTGGGTTCTACCAGAAGCAGACCCAAAATTAAAGATTTGAGTACTAGTACTCTATTTAGAAGTTGACGCCAAGAAGTAGCAGCAGGAGACTAGGGAAGTGGGAAAGAAAACAGAAGGAAGCCTGTGTAGGGGACAATAATGAGCAAATTACCGCTGGGAGTAACTGGGGCTCGGTCCCCCTGGGACCTCTGGGAGGCTCTGGAAGAATCTTGTATTAGTTTTCCACTGCTGTGTTAACAAATTACTGCCAACATAGCTGCTTAAGACAATAGGCATTTATTATCTCATAGTTTCCATGGGTCATGAATCTGGGCACAGATTCCCTGGACTCTCTAATTAGGGTCTCACAAACAAGATGTCAAACCAGCCTGCATTTCTTTCTGGAGTTTGGGGTCTTCTCCAAGCTCACATGGCTGATGGCAGACTTTAGTTCCTTGAGATGACCTGCGGTTCTCTGCCATGCAGCCCTCTTACACATGCCAGCAGGAGAGCCTCTCACTGCAGTCTGCTAAGATGGTGTCTTATATAACAGTCACACAGGCGTTACCATCCCATCATATTTGCCATGTTATTGGGTAGAAGCAAGTATTAGGTTCTGCCCCTCCCCAAGAGAAGGGGATCAGCCAAGGGTGGGCCTCATTGTGGGTTCCCAATTCAGAGCTGTCCCCCACAGAGCAAAGAGATGGAGGTATTTATTCACCTACCCATTCTCAGCTGTCATTGGTTGATGGGGGCTCCTGCAGTCATTACTATCTAGCATTTCTGACCTGCTCCACATTGAGCAAACGAATGTGCTCCTGTACCCAGGGGAAGCCCTGGAGCGGGAATCCCATGTGCTTGCATGTTTGAGAATTGCCAGAGCCACGGAGAAGTCGGCTGGGCTCCAGAGCACCTGCCGCCCTGCCAGAAGGGAGAAGCCTCACAGATGTCAAAGAAAGGTGGAGGGACAACACACAAGTTCTAATATTTTAAGCACTCATTTTTTTTAAAGGTGCTTAAAATATTAGATACAAATGAAAATGGTTAGGGCTACAGAGCATGAACATAATACTTATAACATATGTGTGAAAGACATCATATAATGGTAATTACATAAGAAGTTTCTTCGTTAATTTTTAAATCAAAGAAAGTCACAATGAAAATACATATCAGAAAACATTTACAACACATTCCCAAGCTCCAGGCCTCAGTCAAGTTTTTGGCACAAGCCATTCCTCAGAGGTGCTGAACAAAGGTCATGGCAAAAACGCCGCAGGTAGCATAGCGGGAAAAGCAGAGGTCATTGAAGCCTTCGGGCTTCCCTGGACCTTGAAGGATGGCATGGCGGTTCAGTTCTGTATCCACGGCCTCTCAGTCTGTCCCATAATACAGGGCACCTCTTGTCCCCCGGTGTTGCTCTTTCACCTGAGTTAACATTCAGGCGTTCAAAAGGAGAGCAATGAAGTCTAGCCCGCACCCTTTGCAGTTGAATCCTCCATAGTCACACCCCTCCCTGCGATGAGTATTAACAGGTCATTTATGGCCAAGGCTGTGATTATGACTGTATCCCTCTTCCTGCTGTACGTTGGTAAAAGCAGGTACGATAGAGCAGTGCATGTGATGGGTAAAGATTCCTAGGTTTATGTCCTGGCTGTCTCAATTATAAACTGTGTGATCTTAAGTAACTCCCTTCACCACTCTGGCAAATAGTTTTTTAATTTGAAATAAAGATACAGAATAGCACTATCTGACAGAAGTTTGACTGTTCCCTACCTGTGCTATCCAATGCGGTAACACTAGCCACTCGGGGCTATTGAGCAATTAGAATTGGATAGTGTGATGGAAGAACTGAATGTTTTATTTATATTAACTCTAATTTAAATAGATACATGTGGCAAACGGCTACTGGACAGCACAGCTCAAGAGACACAGGCATGGGTACAGAGAATAATTATCTCCTTACTAATATGTAATCAATCAGTTATTTCATTTTGTTATTCATAGAGTTGCTATAAGGATTAAATGAGAATACATGTAGAGAACTTCAAACAACACCTGGCCCATTGTAAGCACAAAATAAATGTTAGCTTTTCTATTAATACTCTTATGTAGCTGGTTGTTAAATTTTAATTACTAACTAACTTTTTTATAGTTTGATAAGATAAACAATAGATTTATGAAACTCTAAGCAATTATCTCCTTTGGTTTAATATTTATTTTCCTGGGGAAATGAAAACTGGGGTTTTGGAGTGTGGTAGAAAAAAATGAACCAATTTGTGAGAATTTAATGGCATACTCCCCCAATTTCAGACTAAAATTATCTGTCCTTTTATGGAATAGTTTCCATTTGTGATGGTACTTTTTTTAGTTTCAGCTCCATTTCCTCTGAGCCCTAACAGGGTCTCAGCCTCTGTTTCTGTGGCTCAGTAGTTTTACAACCACCGAAAATAGCTCATTTTACCTCTTGTTAGTGCCCTTCCGAGCAAGATGAGATGGCTAATTACATATGCCATTAACTGAGTGCAATTCCAACTAATTGACAAAAAGTATTATACGGCAGCGATTTTTGAAGAACAAAGTGGTATGAAATACAAGGTCGCACTCCCGAAGTTTGTTTCCAGGAACAAAGAATTCCAAACATTTACTGTCTTGCTGTGAATTCAGCCAAGATCCATCCGTGCCTTCATGTGGTGACCAGAACTAAGGGAGCTCAACCACTGAACCGAAAGCCACTGAGGGCCTGCTGCAGGCAAGAAGCTCATTGGGCGTCGTGAAGGAGACATGTGTCTAAGATCGTCCCAGGCCCGCAGGAAGCTTGCATTCTCTTTTCTATCTATGCTGCTTCAGTGACTCCCCTTTGCCCTTACCATATCTAGCACAGTCTATCCCAGTGATGGCGAACCTATGACATGCGTGTCAGAGGTGACACATGAAATCATTTTTTTGGTTGATTTTTCTTTGTTAAATGGCATTTAAATGTCTAGTGCTGTCATTAAGTTTGTGACTTTGAACTTGTCACTAGAAATTAGTAACCTAAAGCAAGAGAAGACCTAGCAAATGTAGCTCAGCTCCTCCATTTCATAGGTAAGGAAACCGATTTTAAATAAGCTTAAAGAAAAGAGCTGAGAGCATTAGGCTTTGTTGATTTCTACTGATACAGAGAATTCCACTGATGGGCTTAGTGCCTCCACATAGACTTGGCTATACCATTTGCTGAAATATCCCTAAAAATGCCTGTAAGAAAAATAAACCAATTTAGAAGTTTGTCATTTTTTATTCTAAATACACCTCAGGTTAAAAAAAATAAATAAATCTGCTAAAACTTGCCAGGAGGCTCTTCTCTGGAGACTTTTAAATAAATGCCAAAGTCAATAGAGATAGCGAGTATCTTTAGTTGGACTGAGATTGCTGCATTATTTATTATCTCATTATGTACCCACATATTTTAATGAGTTCATTTCTCCTGAGGATACAAGGAAGAAGAGAAGGTCATGGGGAAAACAATGAGGAATGTGTTCATGCCGAATGGAACACGAAAATCCAATTTGGGGGCACTTCTATCAGGTGGCTACTTTTTCATTGCCTTGGCACAGTAGAGAACAGAGAACACAAAATACAAAAGCACTCATTTCCCCCATCTTCATTTCTCTTGGAACATGGCTCAGAAATATTTTGTTTCATTTTACATTTGTGGTGTGTGTTTTTCAGCTCCCTTGTTAAAATCTTGAACTAAAATCTTTATTTAAAATATTAGCTTCATCTATATTTGAAGAAAATTTCTAACAGTGGCTTTTTTTGCTGAATCATATTTACAGCTGCGTCCAAGACATTTGCTCAATTTTACCATCAGATTCGGACATATACCAAAGCTAACATTTCAAATCCACAGTTATTTTAATGCTACTTCCATTCTCCTAGTAATTTAGGTTCAAAACCTTGGCATCTTCTATCTATCTTTTCACATTTAGCTACCAACTCCTATAGCTATTACTTGATTATGTGTGTCTCTTTCTAAGATTCTCACCATACACAAACACACACAAAAAAAAATAAATGAAAACTCAAAATGGGGGTTAGGGTGAACAAAATGGGTGAAAGTGGTTAAAGGACATAATAAAAATTGTAACTATGTGAGATGATGGATATTAACTGAAATTTTATTGTAGTAATCACTTTGCAATATATTTATGTATCAAAGCATCATGTGCATCTAAAACTAATTCAATGCTATATGCCAATTATACTTTGATAAAATTGGGGGAAAAATCAAATCTATTACATATCATAGTACCATGTACACAGTAACAATCCATTTGACTTATTGGTGAACTTTATCCTATTTTGGAAAAGTTTTTAGGTCTATGTAAATATTATATGTGCAATTCAATCTTTATTTGTAAGGACTCTTTGGTTTTGAGACACATTTAAATAGTTAAAGCAAAACAAATTCATTGTAAAATCCCGATCAGGATCCAAAAGACATTAGAACCTCGGGAGCATAGGTCGTATAACAGTCTCATGATCTCAGCAGGAAAAAGAAAGCACTCTCAAAGGCATATGTGACTTACTTACAGGCCGAGTACAGGGTGAAGAGAAACCAACAAGGCAAGATGCACCTCCCTCCTCTTGCTCCTTTAGGCCTAGAATCTACCTGCTGCTAGACCTGGGATACATCTATTGAAACAGAGCGAGATCTGCAGCTATTGCTGAAGGAGAAAATCGCCCTATAAGATCTGTGACCTTGCTACAGAACGGCAACCACTGCAAATCGGTAATCTCCAAGGAAGGAGGCAAGGGAATAAGTACTTCGACTGCTTGTGTTTTGATCTCCTAATGATACTTTATAATGACTAACCCTACCCAGAAGCCAGAGGGTAGGGGAGTCACACAGAATCAGAGGTTGGGGCTCAGCCTCCTGGAGACAAAGCAGAGTGAAGAGAGGTGAAGACGGGATCCAGAAGAGAAAAGTGAAAACCATCCCTGCTGGCACTCTCTCTTCATACAACATTTCCATAAAAATGGGGAAGAGCAAAGAAGCCACATAGAAAATAAAATCGGATGGGCTTTTTAGCTTCTCCATCCAGATACAGGGGGAAGATGGCCACCCTGTAGCTCCCAGGTTTCCAAATCATCTAGTGAGATCAGCCTCATCTCCTTGGTGGTCTCCACCTCATACCTGAGAGAGGATGTTCGGCCAAGCTTCAGTCAGGTATTCTCTTCTCACTCAACAACATGTGACTGCCCAAATGACTCAACTCAGATTACAGGCTTCTCCAAGGAACCTGCAACTGAATCCTAAGGACATATTGATTGATTGATTTAGAGGAAGAGAGGGAGGGGGACAGGGAGAGAGGGAAAGTTGGAAGGTGGGAATGATTGGGGGAGGGAGAGATTGGGGAAGGAAAGGAAGGAGAGAGGGAGAGGAAGGAGAGAGGGAGAGGAAGAAGAGAGGTAGAGGAAGAAGAGAGGGAGAGGAAGAAGAGAGGGAGAGGAAAGGAGAAGGAGGGAGAGAGAAACATCGATTTGTTGTTCCACTTATTTATCCATTCATTGGTTGTTTCTTGTATGTATCCTGACCCAGAGGTCAAACCCCCAACCTTGGAGTATCGGGATGACACTCTAACCAACTGAGCTACCTGTCCAGGGCTCCTAAGAACATATTTAAAAACAACACGCTCAACTTGTGGTTGTGGTCATCAAGTTACCACAGTTCATAAGGAGAAAAATACACAGGAAATAAGGCATTACCTATCCTCTGGGCTCTATCATTAAGGCAGCAAAGTGTGATGCCCACCCTATTAGGCCCTAATGCACTGAACAGATTAGCCAATCTGAAAGGAACATTTTCATTTACCAACAGACTCAGTGTTAAAAATGCACTTGGGTGCTGTTTCTGTTTATTTGCTTCAAATTCTGCCTCAGGCTCATTGAGCACTGCTCAATGAAAAGAGCATCTCGGAAATAGTTCAAGGCAAAATTCCAACCTCAGGAAATGTATTGACAACTCTAAAAAAGAAAAAAACTGAGAAGAAAAGGTACACTGGGATCTTAATCTCCACTGTGCAAAGAGCAAGTGACTCTTTTAAGATACTATCACCCCAAATGCACTAGCAATAAACATTACAGGAATCTAGTACCACTTACACTATAGAGTTCCTTGCTGTCAAATGTATGTTAAATTGAACTTAATGGAAAAGCCAGAAACTGTTCCTTCTAACAGTTCTCTATTTTGAATAACAAGACAATCTGAACCCCTATTCTGTCTTCCTGAGTGGTCATTAGCATAGAAATTGTGTGCTGCCTCAACCATGTATGCAGCGTTCACTTTTAACTTTAATTTCCTTGAAATGAAATAAGGTATCCTGAAATTAACTTATGCTTTGGAGTCAGACTTGGACTCAAATTATGGCTCTGCCACTGTTCTGTGAGTGACCTAGCCCAGGTCCCTCAGAAAGCAAAACCTGGGAAAGGATTAAAGTGCTAACATCGTAACTGGGAGATGCTGAACATGTTGGTGAGGATGAAGAAGAAAGCAATGAGTGAAGTGTGATGTGTTATAACCCAGCTGGCTAGTCACATGCTATGAAAAGACAAAACAAGTTAAGCACGAGATGCATTCCCTTGGCACGTAAGACTTCTTTAGAAGGGTTACAAAAAGGGGGAGGGAGGTGTATTGGAGTAGTCCTCTAAGGGTGGAGGGAGAGGGTGGGATTTGGGGATTTATGCTTATCTTCCTCCCACCTTTCACTTCCCATTGGTCAATCTTTATCCGAAGGGAGTTAATATCCCTTTACTTCTGGATTGTGTCACCAGACTCCAGCATTCACTCAGGAGGCTAGGTTCCATGTCCCATGATGTGTTTCATCTTATATTAGTTTTCTATTGCTGCACCTCAAATTGCCACAACTTAGCTTCCTAAAACAGCATAAAGTTATTATCTCAGCTTCAGTGGTTCCTGTGTTCACGGTGTCATAAGGTTGAAATCAAGGTGTCAGCTGGCTGCATCCTTATCTCAAAGCCTGACTAGAGAAAGATCTATATCCATGCTCCCTTGGTTTGTTGACAGAATCAGTTTCTTTGTGGCTGACAGGTCTCTGGCTTCTTGCTAACTGTTGCGGGGAGTGGGACCAGTTCAGTTCCTGGAGGCTGTTCCTGAGTCTGGGCCATGTCTCCCTCCGCACAGCATGACAATTTCCCCTTGCAAGGCCCGCAGCAGCAGCCACACTCTCTAATGCCCACCTTTCCTTAAAGAACTCCCCTGATTAGGTCAAGCCCACACAGAACAATTTCCCTTTCGATTAACTAAGTCTGTGGATTAGTAACCCAATCATGGGAATAATATTTTACCATATTCACAGGTTCTGCCCACTCAAGAGGAAGGATTATACAGGGCTATTTAGGGGCAGAATCTTGGGGTTATCTTAGAACTCTGCCTGCCATAATCCAAGTCCAAGAGGAGAAGGGTGGCCAGGTGTTCCAGGGACATGAGAGAGAGAAAGGTGGAGTCAGGGGATGCATAAAACGTTTTTGTTCCAATCCAATGACCTTGATCAATTTTCTCTAGTATTTTCTCCATGAGAAAAATAGGCAAACTGGAGCTAAAGACTTGTAACATTTGGTAGCAGAAAGTGTTATATTAGGGTGTATATTAGCTACCATTTTTTCCTCTTTCCTCTGTGCCAGACACTATGCTATGCACTCCACATGCATTTTCATTTAAGCTCTTCCTGACTAACCAGTGAGTTTGGTCTTCTAAGCCTCATTTTGTAGATGAGGCTATCCATCTTGTTGTTACAGCCTATGTATCATGAAACATACCACAGTGTCTCACATAAAAGCACATTTTAAATTGTGGCTATTCTTTTAAGGATTGTGTGAAGAGTTGTATATGATCTTTGATGAATCACTATTTTACATTTGTATAAAATTTAAGAAATAGGGACCATCAAGAATCCCTATGCCTTCACCCAAAATGAAAGAAATAAATAGGCAACCACACAAAAACTTCTTTCAAATACCGAAAAGCATTTTTGGTTGTTTGTGTTACTATTTTAAGTACTGAATTTAATTGAAGGAAATAAAAGCTTATCTTCACTGAGTGAGTGTGTGTATGTGCGGGTACACAAAATGTATGCTATCTGGAAGTGTAGATCGAGCCAAGTGCAAGAAAGCCTCGTGTTTTTTCTTTGATCCTACCCAAAGTACAGAACAGACTCCTTACAGCATTATTTTCAAAAGAATTAATAACATATATCTTCCAAAAATGCAAATTCAAAATTAGCAATTTATCTGTTTTTCCTTCTAACTACAGAGCTATTGTTATCCCCACTCATTATCCCAGCCCCAGTCAGGGACTGCTTACCAGGACATCTCTATGTCCCTCCCTGTATCTCTTTCCTTCTCCTAGCCCCGTGGTCGGCAAACTGCGGCTCGCGAGCCACATGTGGCTCTTTGGCCCCTTGAGTGTGGCTCTTCCTAAGCCTTAGGAGTACCCTAATTAAGTTAATAACAATGTACCTACCTATATAGTTTAAGTTTAACAAATTTGGCTCTCAAAAGAAATTTCAATCGTTGTACTGTTGATATTTGGCTCTGTTGACTAATGAGTTTGCTGACCACTGTCCTAGCCTCTACTATTGTCACAGAAACAAAAGCAAAACAAAACACTAAAATGACTAGATTATAGAAATGAGATAGAATGGTCAATTTTACTTTAGCAATATTCCTACCAGAGAATTACTTCATTCTGGAGTCCTTTCATCATTTTTAAGTGAATGTATCAAGTCTCCAAACAGAATCTGCACAAAATGAATCCTATGAAATTTGACTGTTATCAGTCAGTTTTGGCTAAATTATTTTATGTAATGAAAGGCTAATATGCAAATAGACCGAATGATAGAACAACCGAACAACCGGTCGCTATGACATGCGCTGACCACCAGGGGTCGTGTGCGGAACATGGCGGATGTCAGCAGCGGGCAGTAGAGTACAGAACGTGGCAGGCAGCAGTCACGGCAGGATGGTAGGGCAGGTGAGCAGGGGCACCAGACCAAGGTGGGGTGCTGGTCGCTGTCATCTGCAAGCCTCTGGTGGTTACTGAAAATTCTTTGCTCCCATGCACCACAGTCCCACCCAGTGCTTGCTCCCTGCTTTGGCGCTGGCCTCGCTCACACCTGCTGCTGGCGCTGGCCACAATCACTCTGCGCCCATCAGCTGGTGCGAGCAGGGCCGGCAACATCAGCGTGTGGGACTGGGGCCGGCAGTGGGAGCAGGGCTGCCAGCAGACATGGGACGGAGGGCTGCAGCCTGAGGAGCTGGGTGGAGGCGTGGAGGATGGGCTGAGACCCACCCTTGTGCCCACTGTAGCCTCGTGGCCCACAGTTCCTTTCAAGGTGCATGAATTCGTGCACTGGGCCCCGAGTGCTGTGATAGTAAATAACCTCTCAAAAAAAAATCACAGTTTCCTCAAACATCAGAGATTATTTCTCACTTATTTTGCATTTTCATTAGAGTCAGCTGTGGCTCTGCTCCATGAACCTTTATGTCTAGGCCCAGACTTAGGGAACAGCCCTTAACTGGAATATTTCTCTTATAAAAGAAGAAAAATGGGGGCCAAGTAGAAGACCATTCAATGACTCTTAAAACTTCTGTTCAGAAGTGACACACATAATTTTCACCCACTGGCCATTTCACTTCATTGCAATGTACACAGCAAAGCCCAATATCAAAGGAGTGGGGATACATAATCCTTCCTTAGGGAGAAGCAGCAAATACTTTGAAGAATTTAATTTTCCCTGGTAGTTCATATTAATGCTATAAAAGTAAATTACTCCACCATACTCACACTCACATTTCTTTTATCTCACCAATAAAATGATTCTCTAAAGCAGCGGTTCTTAACCTGTGGGTCGAGACCCCTTTGGTGGTCGAATGACCCTTTCAAAGGGGTCGCCTAAGACCATCCTGCATATCAGATATTTACATTACGATTCATAACAGTAGCAACATTACAGTTATGAAGTAGCATCGAAATAATTTTATGATTGGGTTACAACATGAGGAACTGTATTTAAAGGGCCAGAAGGTTGAGAACTACTGCCCTAAAGGAAAGATTTTGAACTTCTTCCAGGTTGGGTACATTGGATCCTTACACTAGGTCCATTTCTATTTAGATAAAATCCTGACTGATAATAGAAGACCATAACCCAACAGCACAAGTCAAAACTTCAGGAGCAACAGCTGTTTAACAACCATGGGATGAAACCTCTCTGTCCAGCACTATTGATTGATCTCAGAACTTGCATGCCTAGCTGGCCATTGTGTGTCCAGTGTGGTCCATTCAAAGTCAAACAATTCTGAGGAAAGCTTCACTCTGTCTATGGCAAGCTTATGCATAGGGAATACCAACTCACAAGAGACTTAATACCCAGCTTACATATACATGGCAGCCAAACATTCTTGCTATTCAGCCACCTCTAAGATACTGTTTTCAAGCAGAGTAAGTCTACTTATAGAACTTGGTAGTATGTCCCTTTTTCAAGTGTGAGGAACCCAATATCACAGAAAGAGTAGGGATGTTCCTCAACCCTTGTAGCACTATTCCTTTCTGTCTCTGGAATAATGCCTCTTAATTTTCAGTGAGCCTTGTAGTAGATGCTTCGGTGTACCATCCAAATCCCCCCACAGGACTAAGGCACTCATTCCTCCAGCCACAAGGGGTATTGGCTACTGGTGGCTCATAGCTGTGTCCCTATCGAGGCGTTGTCTTTGACTGAAGGAAGCTGCAAATATTAATTTTTCTCCTCAGGGGCAACCCACATTTAATAACTAGTTATCATGCTCTTACAAAAGACTGGCTCCTCTACTAAATTGGGAAAATTTAAACTGAAGGGCTACTTTAAGTATTTCCCATAACATTGGCTGAAGCTGATGTTGCAACTGCATTGTAATTCAGTTTCTCCCCCAGCCCAATTCTGTATTTGTTCCCTCAAAGGTGCTGATCTAGAACATGCTCAAATAAACACACTCCAGGAAATATCAATGTCTCAGAGTCAGTTTTCCAGAACCTGATCTGCAACAACTGATGCTGGAAATGATCCTACAAAGCAGTTTCTCAAACGGATTTTGGAGTTGGATCACTCACTGACCAGCTGGCAAAGAAGAGCCCATTATTGGTATCAGGAAGAGTATACACAGGCCCTGGCTTGCTGTGGTGGTGCAATTGTTAAAAACTCTTATGGGTGATAAACTGGAATGGAATATCAGCAGAAGGGAGTGTATTGCCAGGTACAGTCTACAAGACATTTGAGAGATACAGGGAAAGCAATTATAATAAGGATTATAAGGCTTATTGCTGGGCACACCCAATACATTGAAGAAAGTAATGAAATGCTGAGGATCATTAGCCACCATTTAAGACAACATGTGAAAGCCAGAGGCCCTTCTTGACAATATATTAAAAAACTCTTATCTCCTGCAGGCAAACATAAAAAAAAAATAAAAAAAACTAGAATTGGGCCCAGGTTTTAATAATAGTAAAAGAGTTGAAGAACTCCAAAAGGGGTTGAATTCTAAACCTCAGTAAGTCTTCTATTGCTAAGAGAGTAGATCGTAAAAGTTCTCACTACAAGGGAAAAAATGTGTAACCATGTGTGGGGAGGATATTAACAACTTATTGGGATAATTATTTTATAATACAACATATATATATCCAATCATTATGTCTACATCTAAAACTAATCAATGTTGCATGTCAATTATCTCTTAGTAAAACAAAAAAAAAGGTCTTCTACTTCAAGATTGGGGCTCTAATTGAGAGAGAAGTATATGGGGATGAGATACATAAAGTACACAGCTCTTCAGTGTACAGCTCAATGACATTTATATCTGTAGGCTCTCATGCAGCTATCACCCAGATCAAAATATAGAACATTTCTATCACCCAGAAAGTTCTCTCATGTCTCTTTACAGCACCTAACCCACATCTGCTGAAAGTAATAACCTTCTGATGTTTATACCCATAGTGTAAATATCAATGCCTCTTTTAAACATAAATCGAGTTAAAAAATAATAATGTCCCTAAGATATGGGCTCTCCTTATCATGGTTGAGGTGGATTTGGGGGTGGATTGAGAGTAACGGGGAAGATAGGAGTGGGAATAAAGACTTGGATATTCTCCTAGGATAGCAAAGCCAGGAAAAGTTTCCATTCTTTCTGAGTCTACAACAGCAAGAAAAAACCCAAATTCAGTTCTCAAAGCATGATCCTATTACATTAAATTTTTATATTATCTTGCTATATTACATTTCATTTCTGCATGACATGGACAAAAAGAAATACACCCACAGAGATTTAAAAAATTGACCAGGAAAATCCAAAAGAGAAACCCGAGCTCTGTAAAAGACATAAATTGTCAGAAATAGGCAAGTCTGTGGTCTAGTTGTGGACTCAAACACCACCATCTAAGCCAAGTGAAATTGCCCTAACTTTATGCTAATTTTCTGAGTAATTGACTGGAGTTAGTGGTGGTAACCACAGTACACAGAAAGCTTAACCTTGAAAAGTATATGCCAAAAGTTAAAATTAATGGATTAGAGTGTGAACATATAACTAATCAGTCCCCAGTATATTGGGCAAGGAAGGACAGCAGGAAAAATGGGAGAAAAATATTTAGCACATTTAATATTTATTTTCTTCCCCAACAATATAATACACCCCTCATCCCATCTCCTAAAGAAGATGTGGCCTTGGTACCTCACTGGGACAGACCAATGCTTCCTCTGTGTTTCTTGCTCTCTAACTCTCTGTCCAACTCATTCTCCTTCGTCAAACCTCCGGAATAGCTGGCTAGGGAGACCCTGTCCTCTATCCTAATGGAAAAGATTAACACCTTAATAATAAGTTTTCCAATCTCTTTCTCTTGTATTTCCAAACTAGGGCACTCGCTTCAGAGTCAGCTTGATTTTTGCCCCAGACCTCAACTGTTCTGTCTCCTTCTAGAATTTGGAATATTTTTTTCAAGGAGAATGAGAATTATATTTTCCTGATACATTCCACTTTCCTTTTGTTGTAAGCAAGGTTTTCCAAGGAGCAGACTCTGATGGAGTTCGGTATTCAGTGTGTTTATTAGCGAGTGCCCTTGGGATCAACACAGGTAGAGGAAGGGGAAGGAAGCTAGAGAGGGCAGAAGTCAAGCTACAGCACAAACCCACTGCCTCAGCCAGCCAGAGTTCTGGAGGGGCTCCGGAGCAGGACAGGCCCATCAGTATTCGCATGTTGGGTTAAAATGACTAGACCTTCTATTCCCACCTTGATTAGCCATTAAATGTAGTACACCTATATAGACAGGATTCTCCAGAGAAATAGAACCAACCGAATATATATATATATGGAGAGAGTGTGAGAAAGAGAGAGAAATAGATTTCAAAAATTAACTCACACAACTGTGGAGGCTTGGTGAGTTTGAAATCCGCCGGGCAGGCTGGCAGGGTGGAGACCCAGAGAAGCACTGCAGTTGGAGTCCAAAGGCAGCGTGCCGGCAGAACGCTCTCGTCCTGTCGAGAGGTCAGCCTTTTTCTATTAAGGCTGCAGCTCATTTGATTAGGCCCACCCACATTATGGAGGACATTCTGCTTTACTCAAAGTCTGCTGATTTAAATGTTACTCCCATCTAAAAAATACCTGCATGGAAACATCTAGAATAAAATTAGACCAAATATGCGGGTATAGTGGTCTAGCGAGGTGGCCACATACAATTAACCATCACCCCACCCCAGAAAGGCATGCTCTTGGGCAAGGTGGCTCTTTACGGCTGAGGCCATCCCTAAAGGGGCCAACAGCTGAAAACAATCTACTGAGAGCATTCCCAGCAGCTGGGGCAATGAATCCTTCCTCGGAGTGGAACCTGAGCGGTGCCTTTCTGTGTTCATCACACCAATGAGGTTAATTAAATATATTCAACAATTAAATTTACAGTTAACAAGTTTAAGCAATACTGTGTTTCTAAATGAAAGTTAATAAATATCTATTACGATATAGACATGAAGGATATATATACCTTTTTGTTTCAAAGAAATGATTAAGTAAGGATGTATGAAATATGTGAAGTTATTTACAGATGCAGTAAACCAAATACAGGGTCCATGTCATCTGTGCTACTCAGAATAGTTACCATCACTCACCCATTGAGTCTTGTAAGGTGACCGGGCTGAAGAAGGGGAAAATAGACAACTTAGAGAAACCCTGTGACTTAAACAATTACTCGACAATATTTCTTGGAATCAACTAGTGAGTATTAAGTAGCAATAACTTGTCAGGACTCAGAACAGAAACACAAATCCACAGAGAGCTCAGTTTCTATCTCCCTCATTTCTCTTCAGGCCCTAGTAGACATTACAGCAGACGTGAGGGCTCCATTAGCCCAGGAGTTGATAGAAGTGGAAGAATGATCACTTGGTATGTGCCTCCCCCATTTCCCCCATCTAGTGGAGCTGATTCCTTTGCAGTGGTTCTCAACCTTCCTAATGCCATGACCCTTTAATACAGTTCCTCATGTTGTGGTGACCCCCAGCCATAAAATTATTTTTGTTGCTACTTCATAACTGTAATTTTCCTACTATGAATCGTCATGTAAATATCTGATATGCAGGATGTATTTTCATTGTTACAAATTGAACATCATTAAAGCATAGTGATTAATCACAAAAACAATATGTAATTATATATGTGTTTTCCGATGGTCTTAGGCAACCTCTGTGAAAGGGTCATTCGACCCCCAAAGGGGTCGCGACCCACAGGTTGAGAACCGCTGCTTTAGAGGATTCACTTGTCCTCCAGCCTCTGCTAATGATATTTGCGTGGCAGTGGTTCCTCTCTCCATTGGCCCTTGATTGGCTTGAGAAAGAGGCATGTGATGGAGAAAAAGCCAATGAAATATTTACAGAAACTTCTGGGAAAGAGGGAGAGAGAATCAGCGTAGTAAAAGGTGAGATTGTTGCAGCCTCCCTGAGCATGAGGTGGGATGACAAAGAGCCTTGCTGGCAATATTTGAGCCTCTGGATCAAAGACACTTAAAGTTAGTCTTACCTCTGAATTTTTCAATTATGTGAGTCTATGAATTTTCTTTTTATCTCTTTTTTACTTTTTATGAGATATGTCATATAAACAAAAGAGAACTTAAAATATATGTGAAGATTAAAGACAATTACCAAGCATCTGGCCTATGTTGCTCAGTGGTTGAGTGTCAACCCATGAACTAGGACAGTGATGGCGAACCTATGACACGTGTGTCAGAGGTGACACGCGAACTCATTGTTTTGGTTGATTTTTCTTTGTTAAATGGCATTTAAATGTATAAAATAAATATCAAAAATATAAGTCTTTGTTTTACTATGGTTGCAAATATAAAAAAATTTCTATATATGACATGCCACCAGAGTTAAGTTAGGGTTTTTCAAAATGCTGACACGCCGAGCTCAGAAGGTTCACCATCACTGAACTAGGAGGTCACAGTTTGACTCCTGGTCAGGGCACATACCCGGGGTTGTGGACTCAATCCTCAGTG
This sequence comes from Myotis lucifugus, assembly GCF_000147115.1. Taxonomy (NCBI): domain Eukaryota; kingdom Metazoa; phylum Chordata; class Mammalia; order Chiroptera; family Vespertilionidae; genus Myotis; species Myotis lucifugus. The sequence continues at coordinate 10,724,310 of NW_005871071.1, forward strand.
AAGGGTGTGCAAGAGTCAGCCAATCAATGATTATCTCTCATCATTGATCTCTCTCTCTCTCTTTCTCTCTCTCTCTCTTCTTCTCTGAAACCATTAAAAAGTATTTTTAAAAAGGCAATTACAAAGCAAACACCAGTGTAACCACCAATCAAGGTAAGAAACAGAATATTGCCAGTGCTCAGAAGGCACCTGTATACTTCTGCCCCCACCCACCCCTGAGGTAGCTACTTCCCTGATAACTATTTCTCCCCTGCACTGCATAGATTCCCTTTGCCCTCGAGATCTAGTGTCCTTCACCTTGAAGCCCTCCTCAAGAGAAATAAATGTATGAATTACATCAATAGGTTTCCAGTTGAGTGTGACGAGACCAAAAGGAGGTACTGGTGGAAGATTCAAATGTGGAAAGAGAGGAGAAAAGAGGGAATTTCTTTGCCTGGCAGTGTCTGACAGCAGCTCTGCCCCTTCATTGTTTGCAGCTCCTGCTAGGCATAGCCCTTCCCTTTGTGGTCCCTATGCCATCATGACTCTAGCCTCTATCTAAGGGCCCCAGCTTCTGGTCTCTGAAAATAACCCCTTTCCTTATGTCCCTCCAGTCCAAGGACTTCCTGCTGTTTCTAATCACTGGTAAAGTTCACCATCCCTTCTTTGGTTTCTCCACTCTTCTGTCACCTGTATACTCATTTCCCTGTATATTTCATTTCCTCTACCAAAATAGTTAGTATGGCTTCTTTTTCTTTTCTTTCCTACCTGGACTATGAGATTAAAAGAAACAAAAGCATATCCACAATATCAGTCAAAAAGGAGGCTTTGAATATTTCACCACCAAAGGAAGTTTTTTCTAAAATTTGTGTCATGAATAGATGCTGAAGCCTATGAAGGTATTGCTATATATATATATATATATTTTCACTAGAGGCCCAATGCATGAAATTCGTGCACTGGAGAGGGGGTCACTCAGCCTGGCTTGCACCTTCTCGCAGTCTGGGAGCCTCGGGGGATGTCCCGACTGATGGCAGTCAGACATCCTTAGCTCTGCCTTGAGGCGGGAGAGGCTCCTGCCACTGCCGCTGTGCTCTCCAGCCACCAGCCATGAGCCCAGTTCAGGGCTTCTGGCTGAGTGGCACTCCCTCTGTGGGAGCGCACTGACCACCAGGGGGCAGCTCCTGCATTGAGTGCCCCTGGTGGTCAGTGTGTATCAATGGCTTTCCATCATTTGGTCAATTTGCATATTACCCTTCTATTATATAGGATATATTCACATGATTTTTTTCTCCTTTAATCTGTTAATGTGGTGGCAAATTACATTAATGTTTGTTGTTCTCAATTTGATCCTCCTCAAAAACTGAGACAATTATGTACAGGTAGTTTATTTGAGAAGCAATCCCAGAAAGCAGACATGAGGGATAGAGGAATGACATAGAGCAGGAAAGCCTATGCAAGGATGCATTATCAAATAAGCCATCCCCAAGGGTGACTAATGTTCAATCACAGTGAACATTCTGAGGAGCCTTATGAATTTACATCTGAGAATTGTCCATTTAGGGGATGAGAGGGGGGTGCATTTATCTATCAATCTCCCATTGGTCCCCTAATGGGACCTGTGCCCCAATGTCAAAATGGTGCTATAACTTCCACACATTTTCATGTTGTACATATCGAGTACCAGTATGAGTGTGAGGCTCCCACAACACCTCACATAGGTGTCAAATGATCAGACAGGAAGCAAGAGAAAGTGTCCATGGCTGAGGCAAGGTATTGTCAGCTTATACCTATGCAAAGATGATTAAAGCGTATGTGGTACTGCTGTTTCTTTAAAAATAACCTCTTCTTTCCTCTCTTTCCTCTCCTTACGGGACTTTAATCAAATGTTAGATTTTTTTTCACCATGTCTAGTAAGTTTCTATTGCTCTTATCTGCATTTTCCATCATTGTCTCTCTCTGTTGCACCCTGGATAATTTATTTTGACCTGTCTGTCCTCCAACTCACTAATGTTTTATTCACCTGAGTCTCATCTACTATTAGGCCCATCCACTGAGGGTTTTGTTTGTTTGTTTTGTAATTAATTTCACTGAGGTGTAATTTACCACCCATTGAGTTTTTTTAATTTTATTCTATTTTTTATTTTCTGACATTCTAATTGGGTTATTTATGAAACTTCTTTGTCACTTTTTGGTCTCCTGTTTCATCCTTGGATTTTTCTAACTTGTCATTTTATTTTTTTTTATAATCAGTGTCTACTAATTTCATTATCTTTCATCTTTGTGTATCTGTTCTGGCTATTTCTCTTTTAGCAGATGCAGTCAGAGTCCCACCATCCATATCTCTGGGCCCTTGCTGTGTACTATAGCCAATGCCTAACTGCTGACATCTATACTCCATGCTCGACCTGATGGCTCTTTTCCCCAGAACCATGACAGTTGTACTACCCATGTGTGTAGCTGGCTGGAAGTGCCAAGGAATTCACAGTATCAACCCCACACTGGGCAACCATCAACCAATGATCCATCAACCAGAATTGGCTTATAAAAGTAAGTTTTCTAACCTCTTAGAAGGAATTATTCTGAGATGTGTGCCTTGTACTATTTCCTAGTTTCCTCGTGAATTTAAGTCCTAATCATCCACTTTGTGCTTTATTGGCTGCCTTCTCTATATCACTTCTCCACTTCTCAGCTAGTGTCACCTGCATTTCCCAAATAAACTACACGCCCTCAAATCCCTGTCTTGAATCTGCTACAATGGAAAGCAAAATAGGATATGGTTCCTCACTTTCTTCTATGCTCTGTTCCCCTTCCACCCCCCCCCCTTTTCTTTCTGTGAACTTCTTGTTTAACTTGTAAATTTTTTCATAGAAATTCTTTAGGATCTAGGACAGTGATGGCGAACCTATGACATGCGTGTCAGAGGTGACACACGAACTCATTTTTTTGGTTGATTTTTCTTTGTTAAATGGCATTCAAATATATAAAATAAATATCAAAAATATAAATCTTTGTTTTACTATGGTTTCAAATATCAAAAAAATTCTATATGTGACACGGCACCAGAGTTAAGTTAGGGTTTTTCAAAATGCTGACACGCCGAACTCAAAGGTTCGCCATCACTGATCTAGGATAAAGGTATATTCATCCAAAGATTTGTATTTGCTTCTGCCAATCCTTAACTACTTGTTGGATCACTAACATGATGCAAACTTAAGCTAAAAACTTACTTGAGCCCTGGCTGGTTTGCTCAGTGGATAGAGCCTGTGGAGTGAAGGGTCCCAGTTCGATTCTGGTCAAAAGCACATATCTCCCTCAGATGCATCCCTGACCCTGGTCGGGGCATGTGCAGGAGGCAACCAATTGATGTGTCTCTCTCATATCAATGTTTCTCTGTGTCTCTCCCCCTCCATTCCATTCTCTCTAAAAAATCAATGAAAAAAGTATCCTTGGGTGAGGTTTAACAACAACAACAACAAATTAACTTGAGAGCCAACCTATTCTTAAAACTTCTCAGGGTTTTTATCTCCCTGCTCTACTTAGCACAAAGGTAAATTTTCCTACAGGCCCTTGGGGGTGAAATCAACAATGGGTTTAATTTTGGATTGCCCTTACTCTGAAAGGTGGCCTATAGAATCCCAGCTTTGCCCGGAGGTGGAGGGGGGGTAGGGAGGGGAGGCGCGGGTTGGTTGGGGGGAGGCGGACCATATTGTGAAAATATTTTGTCTTCTAGTTCTCGTGACTGCCAAAGCTGCATCTCCCCTCAAAAAATAAACAAAAACAGTCTTGGTAAATGTTCTTTGAACAAAACAAGGTTTAAAGATTTAATTCTCAATTTACCTCTTCTCTCTGGGCTCTCAACTTTGATGTTTCTCACTTATAATTTCTCACTACTTTAGCATCTCTTTAATACTTTTTAGAATAGTTTTTATTTATCATGACATTTTTTATTTGTTTTAAGAAGAAGAGTCCATTCAAATACCTAACTATTCATATATCAGAATGGAATACTAATGCTTTTTGTTAAAAACAAACTTAGGTTAAATTTTTCATCACTTGCACAGATCAAGCTGGGGAGGTTCAGCTGAGAGACAGTCTGCAGCCAGGAAAGACAGAAAACTCCTAAAAAATGCGGATGGTTGGAGATTGAGGCTGCATTTTCTTTTGTCAAATGATTGCTCCTGGGCATTACTGGGTCATGTCAATTCATGGGTTTTATATATCCATGGAGACTAGAAGGGCCCTCAGGACTTCAAGACTATGGACCAGACTCATTCATTTATTATTCAGTCAATAAATATCCATTGACTGTGTCTTGTACAGACACTAAAAGTAAAATGGCAAACAGAACAACCAAGATCCCTGCTCTAATGTATCTCACATACAAGTGGATAAGACAGACACGAATAAAATAATCACTTAAGAAAAGGTGTGCAAAGGCATGGTGCTGTGAGAGTATATAATAAGGGAGAGTGTCTTAACAAGCAAGTCAGAAAAAGCTTTTAAGGAAGCAATAATTGAAGTTGTTAGCTTCTGTGGAAAGCATGTTATTATTTTGACTTTTTAAAGGAATTAAGAAGTATAGAGATTTTTTCTGTTAATTCTATATTGTTCATTTAAAAATAGCTGTGAACATGAAGGTCTCTAGGTTGGTTAATTTGAAAATCAATCAAGTAAATTGTTTTAAACCCTGTCCATGTCAGTGAACTCTACATGGGGTGATTTTTAACCACAGGGTCATGCCCTAAATCTAAGCATTCATTTCAAACAAAATGTCAGGTGCATTTCTCTCATGCTAGCTCTTTCAAATTCTCTCTAACACCTTTCCCCCACAACCATCACTATTATAAAGCTAACTACGGCCATCATCATCAAATACTAAAAGTATAAATTAAAGATGGCATCCCATTTATCCATATTATCCTAGTGTCTGTTATTTTAGACAAAGTACAATTGGTCATGAATTATTTGCCAGCAGAGCTTAAGAAATTGGCTCCATTGAACAACCCATGAAACCTCTGCTTCCTCAACACGAAACACTAATATGTGGTAAGCATTATTTTCTGGACATGCTTTTTCAGTGAAGTGTTTAAGATTTATGGGGCCATTTTTTGTGATTATTCCTGATGTTTCCCAACCACATTCACCATTTTCAGAACTCAAAGCAGCAGCCCCAACTCACTAAATCATGCCTGGACTTCTCATAATTCACTCTAGCAGCACACTAACTGAACCAGAACCATTCCGTGTCGCCATCCACAACGCAAGGTCTGGGGCATGAAAAAGTTTTAGTATTTGAACCAAAGTAGGGCAATTCTATTTTTTATAAAGGTCACCTTGGACTTTTTTCCCCAATACATCTATTTCTCCTCACTTCACCCAACTCTTTCTAATACTGTAGAAACTCATTTTTAAGGGGTGCATTTTAAAATGAAGAAACATTGGAAATATCACAAGTTTGTTTTTTCTTCATATTAAGCCAATCAGTTTAAAAATGTAATTTGCCTACCAAGATGTAATTCCCAACTGTGTATATTTCATTTAGAAAATGGTCATATTATGTTGGACACATTGACTGCAGTACAATTCCAAAATAAACATTATTGTCAGCCATCTAAAACTTAAACCAGAAAGGTAAGGAAACAACCTGTTCACACCTATTATATTTAATCACATTAGTTTCAAATAAATATTGATGATTTTGAGTTAAGCTGATGGTGATGTTTATTTTTTTATTTCTTCATTAATGCCATATTTGTATAGTATTGGATAATAATTTGTCAAGGTGCTGGAACACATTTTATTGAAAATAATGTAAATATCTTTGTCAATTATAAAATCCATTTCTATTATAAAACTGTTATTCACATAATTCAGAGAAAATTTCAGAGCTATTGTTCACTAATTTCTTTATCCACACCCAAGGATATGTATACAGAGAGGAAGAGAGAGAGAGACATTGAGATGAGAGAAACATCCATCGGTTGCCTCCCATACTCGCCCCGACCTGGATGGAATCTTCTGGTGCATGGGACGATGCTCTACCAACTGAGTCCCCTGGCTGGGGCTCAATAACTTCTTAAAGATAAATTTCAAAGTTTTAGTTAATGGAGGAGACATGACATGACATGTGTACTGACATGAAGTTCATGTTAGTTCTACTTCACATCACTTGAAAGAAAAGGTCTATAAAGCAATCATGGAAGAACAAAGATATTTTACAAAGAGAAATGTAATGAACAAGCTGGTCATTCCTTTGTCTTTCCTTTGGAAGAACAGGATGAATGACCAAAATAAACCCCAGCAATCGCTTGTAATTTCTAATGTTAACCCAAAATGACATTGTTATGGGACAAAATAATACTAGGCGATGTGTGTGTGTGCTTTCATATCTCCAGCTTATCTATACTAGATACACACAGATCAATAAATCAGACTTGAAAGTAAAAATTTTAAATCATGTCTCTCACCTTTAGTCTCTCCTCCTGAGGCCTCATTTCTCCCTGCTTCCCTCCAGCTTTTCTCAAAAAGACCAGACAGGCGGAGAAGGGGATTTACGGCCTTGGCAGAGTGCAGAACCAGGCTGGAGTAATGTCTAAAGCTCTAAGATATGTTATTATTATACTAATTATGTTAAAGTCACCAACACAAATTAATTACTGGTTAGTTTAACCCTTTCTGCTACTGCATTCAACTGTCTCTATTTCCACAGCTGTGTGTGCTGTGCCTGCATCTTTCACCCGACTGGTATTTAGGGTAAACTTGTATGTGGCCACATATAAACCAGGGGTCAGCAAAACTTCCAGAAGTACTTATCCAAGCCGGCATCATCTCTCCCCTTCCCAAGGAGGATTAGAAATGTGATCAGCAACACCTGTGAGTTTGAGGCTGTGAATTCTCCATCATCTCCTCTACCACCTGAGCAGTGAGTCAGCCTGCAGTATTTCCATTTAAAAGTACAATAACCCTACAACACTAGGTTGCTCCTTAAGTCTTTTTTTTCCAATTTTTAATTTCTTTATTGATTAAGGTATTACATATGTGACCTCATTCCCCCCATAAACCCCCTATACACTCATGCCCTCACCCCCCCCCCGCACTGTCTGTGTCCATTTGTTGGGCTTATATGCATGCATACAAGTCCTTTGGTTGATCTCTCACCCTTCCCCCCATCCTCCCCTACTTTCCCTCTGAGATTTGACAGTCTGATCAATGATTCTCTGTCTCTGGATCTGTCCCTGTTCATCAGCCTATGTTGTTCACTATATTCCACAAATGAGAGAGATCATGTGGTATTTATCTTTCTCTGCCTGGCTTATTTCACTTAGCATAATGCTCTCCAGTTCCATCCATGCTGTTTCAAATGGTAAGAGTTCCTTCTTTTTTACCGCAGCGTAGTATTCCATTAGTGTAGATGTACCACAGTTTCTAATCCACTCATCTGCTGATGGGCACTTAGGCTGTTTCCAAATCTTAGCTATGGTGAATTGTGCTTCTATGAACATAGGGATGCATATATCCTTTCTAATTGGTGTTTCTGGTTTCTTGGGATATATTCCTAGAAGTGGGATCACTGGGTCAAATGGGAGTTCCATTTTTAGTTTTTTGAGGAAACTCCATACTGTTCTCCACAGTGGCTGTACCAGTCTGCATTCTAAAGGGTTCCTTTTTCTCCACATCCTAACACTTGTTGTTTGTTGATTTGTTGATCATAGCCATTCTGACAGGTGTGAGATGATACCTCATTGTCGTTTTGATTTGCATCTCTCATATAATTAGTGACTTTGAGCATGTTTTCATATGTCTCTTTGCCTTCTGTATGTCCTCTTTCAAAAAGTATCTATTTAGGTCCGTTGCCCATTTTTTGATTGGATTGTTTATCTTCCTTTTGTTAAGTTGTATGAGTTCCCTATAAATGTGAGAAAGAAGAACAAAGTAGGTGGGATCTCAATACCATATATCAAACTGTATTACAAAGCCACTGTTCTTAAAACAGCCTGGTACTGGCACAAGAACAGACATATAGATCAATGGAATAGAATAGAGAACCCAGAAATCGATCCAAACCACTATGGCCAATTAATATTCGACAAAGGAGGCAAGAGCATAAAATGGAGTCAAGACAGTCTCTTCAATAAATGGTGTTGGGAAAATTGGATAGATACATTCAAAAAGATGAAACTAGACCACCAACTTACACCATACCCCAAAATAAACTCAAAATGGATAAAGGACTTAAACATAAGACAGGAAATCATAAAAATACTAGAGGAATCCACAGGCAGCGAAATTGTAGACATATGCCGAAGGAATTTCTTCACTGATACTGCTCCTAGGGCAATGGAAACTAAAGAGAAAATAAACAAATGGGACTACATCAAAATAAAAAGCTTTTGCACAGCAAAGGAAACCATCAACAAAACAACAAGAAAGCCCACTGCATGGGAGAACATATTTGCTAATGTTATCACTGATAAGGGTTTAATCTCCAGCATTTACAGGGAGCTCCTTACGTCTTTACCAAAGAAATTTTTCATTTTTAATTTTCATTTTTAACTTAATTATACAGTGGGGCCTTGACTTATGAGTTTAATTCGTTCTGAGACCAGGCTCCTTAAGGAGCTCATTAACTCAAATTACTCTATCAACTCAATGCAAAAAAATCGGCCGAGAGACAGCTAGTATCTCAAAAAACTTGTTAGTCGGGACATTCGTAAGTCAAGGCCCCACTGTACTGAGCTCTGTTCATGACCCAAGTCAACTCTGTGCTGCTGTCTGCTAAAGCTCCAGAGGACCCTGTGGGGGAAGTGTCAAGATCTGGGACAGAATCTACAGCCTCTATCCCCATCCTGAGAGATGATTCCCAGCACTGGAGAATCTACCCATGCCACGGACAAAAGGCTGACACAGAAATCTACCCATGCCATGGACAAAAGGCTGGCCAGACCAAAATAAATGAGCCCCCATGCGAGCACACAGCCCACCTAGCTTCTCTTCCTTTCAGTGGTCTGGGCCATCTTGGGAATTAAGATAGCCAATTTTTCCTTCATCTTGGGTCTGACTTTGGTAGCTCCTGTAATGTGCTGGTCAGAACCGAAGCAAAAGAATCAATTCTTGCCAATAAAACGCAAGGTAATCTTCAGTCCAGGTTTCTCAGGTCCTCTCCAAGTGGTAGGGGAGGGGAAGCATCTATCTGGTCTATTCCAGTTCTATCAGATCTAGATGCTGAAGACCTACTATCCTCAAGGTTGGCTCAGGTACCCTAAACCAATGAGGATTGATGTAGACTATACATTGAAAGACAGCCACTGACCCCACAACAGAAACTCTATGGATATAAAGGCAAACATTCACTGATCATGGTCTCATTAAATAACTCCAAACTCCAAATGTTCTCTTATCCTGGTAGCTATTAACTTTAAATTTTTTAATGTCTTTCAGTTCTTTTTTATTGTTTCTACCTTCCTCTAACTTGCCAATCCACACACTCATCTTGAGAAATGGAAAGTTTTCTGGACACAGAGTGGTTCACCACTTGTCTTCTTTTCAACCCATTTTCTTACCTGAAGGACTCTAGTTAAGAAAACAAGTGCAGGCTTTAATTATGCAAGTGATGTGTTACTGCAAGGTATGTAGAAAGAGCATTTTTCCACTAATATCTCATTACTTGAGATGCATATCTAAAGGAATAATTCTGGCCCTGAGATGTCATTGAAAGAATATAAAATGCTATTTAACTAACAACTGATACAATATTCATCACATCAGTTGAAAACTGTACTAAAAATGTGGGACTTTACCACCAGAGCTGAAGTGACTGCTATCGAGTGGTGGGCAAGAGGCCTCCCTTCCCCAGAGAACACTCAAGAATGTGTGTTACAAAAACACTCCTCAGATACCTAACCGCATTGAACAAATGTCCTCCCCATTCAGTTCCCGGAGGTGCCTGAGAAGTCATTATTAACCCTCCTTGAAATGTTCAGGTTACATACATGATTGCATCCACTTAATAGGATTGCAAATCTGTCTTAAATTGCCCCAAAAGCTTCTGTCTTTATAGTTGAAGCTAATTAGACTGAAGCCCTCACCAAATTTACTGACTGATTTCTAAATTCCCTTCATCCAGGTGATGAAGCCTTAATTGAATGCAAAATACTTCACAGGTGTCCCAAAAAGTTTCATCTCTAATCCAAGAGGTATGGAACCCAGCCAAAATCCCTAAAGTTCCTACAAGCATGAGGATCTGGGGAAACTTTGGCAGCATACAGAGTTGGATTGGAATTCTGACCAAGACCTTCAGCCCAACCCAGCCTAGCCTTGGAATTCCCTATTAATAGAATAATACATATTTCATAGGTTTGTGTGAGAAAAGGCATTTATGCTAGAGTTCCTGACACTTAGTAGGTGCTCACATGTTGGTTATGTCCATTCTTTTATCCTAAAGGTCACAAATACAAATGCCTGAGGGCCCAAGCGTAAGGGGTCAGGGAGGGCCTGCCAGACATGTTGGAGGTTGGGCACTCACCACCACCACCACCACCACCACCACCACCACCACCACCCTCCCCTTCAAGGAGCTGCTACTACCCAGCATTCCTGGAGAAGATGGCTCCTTTGTTGATGAAACCTCTGGTTTTCCCCTCATGTGGCAAGTCTGAATTCTTATGTGAAAATATCTCAACTTTTAACTATTGGTTTAAATCAAGTCTGAATTCTTATGTGGAAATATCACAACTTTTAACTATTGGTTTAAATATTTTTAAAAACATTGTGTAGATATAATAAAATCTTTTTCCTGTTATTTACTTAATCAGAGAAAAGCCACACACACACACACACACACACACACACACACACACACACAAGAAAAAAGCCAGAGAGAGAGAGAGAGAGAGAGAGAGAGAGAGAGAGGCAAGATAATGCCATAGCAAAACACAGAAGAGAATAAATACATTATTGACATAGCCTACAGACCAGAAGGTTTTAGGCCACATGGTTAAAGGGAACTATGTTAAAACAGTTTCCACATTACAGATTTTTGACTTCATATATTGAATCATCTAGGGCCTAGATTCTAGGCTAAAGCAGTTGTTTTCCAACCTAATTGCACTTTTGATTCTATGGAAGGCTTTTTTCAAACACCATTGCCTAGCCCTTACCTTTGGAAATTCTCATTTACTTGTGGTGAGTAGGACCCACACGTGTGTTGTATTTTTCAAAAGAACCTCTCCACCCTCCTACCCCTCACCACCACTCTGAGACTTTCAGCCAAGATTAATGACCATATATAAAGCAGTGTCTCTCAAACTGGATGGTTTTTTTTTTATTGCACTTAGAATCAAAAACTAGGAGCTGAAGGTAGGACAAAGGAATTCACCTTGCTAATTCGCTCCCAGATGATTCTGGTGCAGGTGGTCCACAGACCACTCTTGAGAACACTGCTAATGTTTGGTGTGAAATGCAATGCTTTCATCCTACTTAGCATATTCAATATGTGCACATTTTTGTATCATTTCATAAAATGGGGTAGCAGGGAAGGGCCAGAAGTGTGCTCACCGGAAAGCATGGTGGGGCCGGCATGGAGACTAAATCTAATATGAGTGAACTTGGATGAGGGCAGCAGAGGGGTAGCAAGGACAAAGCAAGTAGAGCAGAGAGTCAGGCACTTGCTGTTCCCCAAGGTCTATGCCAATGCAAAAAGCACCAAAAAACACAAGCATCAGACCATGTTTGCCATCAGGAAGGCAGTGGCTACTTCTGAGACAGCCGCCCAACAGCAGGCCCCTCACCAGTGGGAGGAAGGCGAAGGACGGAGGTGGTGTGAGCAGAGTGCAGGGAGCGCAGAAGGGTTGGGGCAGGTGGTAGTAGTAGAAGGTCAAGGTGAGTTCAAGGAGCTCAGCCACCCACTGGTGTTCATAACAAGGCCTGGGTCTCGGCAGGATTTTGAAGTAGAAATCCTACCTGGAAAACAGGCAGCGCCCAGTAGAACAAATATGTTGTTCCTCCTAACTTTAATGATTTTTGAGTCTTTTTCTCCTAGTTTCCCAGCATAGGGAGTTGATTACAAGGTTTCTGTAAGTTGAACATATTTGACTAAGTAAATGGACTCAGCTTATTTAAAATTCACAGGCATGCCACATTTTTTGTTAAGCATCAAACCATTCTTAAAAGGTTTGCTTTCCTAGGTCTCTCAGTCAGAGTAATTATTTGAACATCTGTTATGTATACTGAACTGTGGCCTCGGTGTTACAGTGTGAGACAGGAAATAAAGGTACAAACAAACTTGTCCTGTATGCCGCCCAAACCCTCCCACAACCATAAACACAACTGGAAATGACAAGAGAACACAGCCAAGGAGTTATGGAAAGAAATGTAAATTCTCCTCTATGTTATACCTCCTTTATAATGCTGGTGTTCTTGGGCTACTGCCAAGGTCATTCAGGCAGCAGCAGGGATTGCCACCACATGGCTCTACGGAGCCTCAGCTGACTCCCATGCTGCTGAGAAATCAGAAAACATTTGACTGTGTTTTCTGAAATCATGAATGCCCCAAAGCAAAAGCCATTTTCCTTACAGAAGAGTGAGGGTGGATTCTCTCTCCCAACTGAGTTGTACTTTTCCTTCGCAGGCACCAGAGCCGTGCTGCTTATGCCCCCAAGATCTCTAAGCTGTTGATGTAAAGCAACTTTCCATTTTTACCTACAAGCCACCCTTCTTCCTCAGAACTACTGGTCAAGAGGCAAATCTGAATGGTTTCCAGAGCATGATCTCTCCGCTGATTCAATATTGGCTACTGGGTCAACCTTGTCTAATTCTCTCTTCCTTTAAAACAGCGGTTCTCAACCTGTGGGTCGCGACCTCTTTGGCGGTTGAACGACCCTTTCACAAGGGTCGCCTAAGACCATCCTGTATATCAGATATTTACATTACGATTCATAACAGTAGCAACATTACAGTTATGAAGTAGCAACGAAAATAATTTTATGGTTGGGTCACAACATGAGGAACTGTATTTAAAGGGCCAGAAGGTTGAGAACCACTGCTTTAAAACAAAGGTCTTCCCCGGGGGCTCCCATGTCATTCATGTAATAAACTTGGGTAGGCGTGCTTCCTGTAACCCTCCGATGTCTAAAAACAACATATGAACAAGCTGTATCTTCCACCTCCCACTCACAGCAAGGAGAAAGGTTGAGAGAGGTGGAGATGTCTATCACTTACTTTTGCTGTCAAGTTCACTAACAGGATGTACAAAAGTTGCTAACTGCAAATAATCTAGAGAAAGTTGAAGGCAAAGAATATATGAGAGTGACTAGATGAATTAAGTTCATACGTATACAAGACCTAGTGGTTATTTGCTTTCTTGTTCTTAAGAAGATGTATAGCCTCTTTGATTCCTTGAATTGTCTCACTCCTCTTAAATCCAGCAGGAGAGCATTGGCTTTATCTTTCTGGTTCTTAAAAGGCTTCTTTCCTGCCTTTAACATAGTCACTCTTGTTTCCTAATCAGTTTTTGTTCTGATTTTCCACATAAGCAGTAAGACGCTGTGTCCTTTTAAAAAGACACATCTTCTTTTAAATCACTCTCTCCAGTACTTCTCAAACTCCAGTGCACATTAGAATCACAGGGGGGAGGGGGTGAAAACATTGCTGGGCGCCATCCCTACAGTTTCTGGTTGGGAAGGTCTGGAATGGGACCCGAGAATTTGCATTTCTAACACATTCCCAAGCGATGCTGAGGCTGCTGGTCCAGGTACCACACTCTGACAACCACTGCTCTAAACAACATCTAGTTCCTTCAGACTGATGAGCTGAATGGAGAATGGAACACTGCAATGAACGTGCATAAGGCAGATGGGGAGTTTGTGTATTTGTTCATCTCAGACAGCATCTCACCTTGAGCCTGCACCTCCTAGGCACTGGTTCCAGTTCTGCCAGATTTTGTATCTCCTGGCTTTGGTGGTGAGAATAAGAATAGGATGTTTCTGTAGACTTTTCAGATACCCAGTTATCATATCTCCATCTGTTGAACCCAGTGGCTTGAAAAATCTTTAAAGCAAAGATTTAGTGCTGTTTCCAACTAGCTTTACAAAATATAAAATGGGAGATTGCAGAAGCAGACAGACTAGTAGCCTCAGGTTCCCTGTGCATCTGCAAGGTCAAAATGCCTAATTGTGCTACCATAATTACAGTCACCCTTGCATTCACCTCACACATAAGGAATTGCACAGAGAGAGTTATGAAGAGCCTACTTCTAAAAACACACTATGGGTTCATACTTGGCCTCCATCAGTCCATCCTAGCAGCCACAACTTTTAAAATAAATTTTTAAAACCCATTGGATCTCCAGGCAATTATAAGTATCATTCAAAATAAACATTAAGAAAACACAAAAATGTCTACTTTCCAAACAGCAAACATTTATGTTTTATTTTATTCTAGTCCCAAACCCAAAGTTTTAATGATGTAAATGTAATAATTCATGGGGTTAAGACTCAAAAGAGGAACAATTACAAACTGCTCAGTTAGTAAAAAGCCATGCTCTAACCAACCTGGAGAATAGGCTTTCCCCACTCCCCCATCAGGAGAAGGTAATAATTTACAGTCAAGAAATGCTTGCATGATGTGAGGTCAGGTATATATAAAGCCTCTTGTAGATTGGGGAAAAAAGAGGCCAGGAATATGAAAGAACATCATGTGATCCCTTTCTATGCAGCAGCCGTCTCCACTGGGACAGGTTTTACAGAGGCTGTGGATGCTTTCAAAGATGCCAGTTTGAGGTTTCCAACAGACCCTTTTTCTTTTGGGTCCTCTCTAAAACTGTAGCTGAATCAAAGAGTAACAATTTGTTCAAAACTCAACATGTATTTATCTAGTACCTCCTATGTGCCAAGCACTTAATAATACACATGTTAACACTTAATTCAAATGTGCATTTAAAATTTCCTCTACTCTCCTTAGATTTTAGCTCTAGAAGAGGCATTCTGGGCCGATCTAGAACAAGAGCTGGACTCTGCACAGCTGTGACCTGGGGCACATCAACCTGCCCCGGCCTTGAGTTTCCTCACCTGAAGAAAAGGCCAGGTGTGCCATGGCATTGGTTCTCATAATCACTGGAGGACTTGTTAAAACACAGATTGCTGCCCTAACTGGTTTGGCTCAGTGGATAGAACGTCGGCCTGCGGACTCAAGGGTCCCAGGCTTGATTCTGGTCAAGGGCATGTACCTTGGTTGTGGGCACATACCCAGTAGGGAGTGTGTAGGAGGCAGCTGATCGATGTTTCTCTCTCATCGATGTTTCTAACTCTCTATCCCTCTCCCTTCCTCTCTGTAAAAAAATCAATAAAATATATTTTTTAAAAAAACATTGCTGAGGTCCACCCCCAAAGTTCTGACTCAGTGGGTTTGGGCTGGGGTCAGGAATTTGCATTTTATCATGTAGATGCTGCTGGTCCAGGAACCATAGTTGGACCAGAGTATAATGATTAATGTCTGAATTTTATTTTTCCTTTTTCATCTGTGGCTATTGGTGTTTCTGCATTGTTGATGTCTTCAGCTAAGTCTATTTATGCAGCTAAAAGAAAACTCAGGAACTCCTCACTGTTCATTCCCAGGTCCTGAGACACCAGCCATTCTGCCGGCTTTTTCCATCCTTTGGAGTCAGTGTCCTCAAGATGATGACATAGAGGACAGCCAAACCTCACTGGAATGCAATGAGGTATACCAGCTGACTAAGTAGCTTGCTGCTACACACTAGTCTCACAAAATAATCAATTCCAGTTCTTGCCTCAGCATTTTCCAAATTACTACATGGGCATTTCCCGGTCATTCTCTATTAGTTAAAAGTGTGCTGGTTAAATATGTAAATGAGATTCGTTTCTCCGTTAGTGCATGTGATTGTTTGCTTTTAGACATAGGCCTTGATACAAATTGACAATTTGAGCTGTGAGAGTAGCTATAGTTGATGAATGCACACAGAAGTAATGCTAACTCTGCAAATGTGAAGAAAAGAGTTCTTTCTAATTTAGCCTTAAAGGATTAATAGATTGTTGAAAGCAGGTTAGTAGTAAAAAGTAAAGCATTTCAGGCTGAGCAGCCCTGAAGAAAATGTTTTAACCTTAATTCCTGCTGCTTCCTGCAAAGATCCTATGGCTACTTAACCAATACTACTAACGCTGGTTTATGTTAACTCTCTACTCTTCTGCCCCTTGGCTGTGTATATTAGTAGGTGTTTTCCTAGGACATACTAGTATTAATGAGAAAAACAAGAAACTTCTCAGAGCAATAAAACCACCGCCGTGGTCTGAGTCCCTCTCTAATTTTTCTCAACCTACACAAGCAGAAGACATGAACAGGATGTGAAATGTATCATGTATCCCAGTGTTCTCAGGATGATGAAAAAGAATTGCAGAAATTAAATAGATTGATGACAAAGACTGACACTGCCTTGAGGCTTCAGAACCCAAGGCACACAAATGATTTCATGTATTTGATGCCACACAAATGGTTTCATGTATTTGATGCCACAGAGAAAATTCTGAATGATCTAAACAAAGCAGCTAGTTAGGAAGGCGCCCTGCCTAACCATAGACCCTTGCCCAGAGTAGATCTTCCATGGGTGACAAAAGGCCTTAAACCTGCATGTGTTATCTACTATATACTCAAGCCAATCCAGTGCTTATGACCAAGAAGAATGTAATGTGGTAAATTGTTTTAGTATGCTTCCCTGACCACAATTTATAATTTAATTGTATTAGTGAAAACTTAATGATCCTACTTTTCCATAGAAAATATATAATTCAGTGTAGCCTTTTGTGTTTTGCATTTTCTATTAAAAACCTGTCCAGCTTATGTCTTTATGTATCTAAAGAACCCTAAAGATTCCACCAAAAAACTACTGGAACTTATAATCAAACCCAGTAAAGTTGCAGGACACAAAATAATTATCCAAAAATGGCTGCATTTTTATACACTGATAATGAACTATCAGAAAGAAAAACTAAGAAAACAATCCCATTTACAATTACATAAAAAAAGAAAAGAAAAACCAACCCTAGGAATAAATTTAACCAAGGATCAAAAAGACCTATACTTGGAAAATTATAAAACACTGAAGAGAGAAATTGAAGAAGACACAGATAAATGGTAGCACATACCATGCTCATGGATAGGAAGAATTAACATCATTAAAATGTCCACACTACCCAAAGCAATCAATAGATTCAACACAATTCCTATCAAATTACCAATGATATATTTCACGAATTAGAAAAAATAATTCAAAAATTTGTATGAAAACACAATAGTCACTGAATAAGCACAGCAATGTTGAGAAAGAAGAACAAAGTGGGAGGAATCACTCTACCTGATATCAAACTACACTACAAGTGCATAGTAATAAAAAAGGGCATGGTACTAACATATAGATCAATGGAACAGAACTGAGAGCCCCAAAATAAACTCATGCTTGTATGGTTAATTAATACTTGACAAAAGAGGCAAAACATATAATGGGTTAAAGACATCTATTCAATGAATGTTGTTGGGAAAATTGGACAGATACATGCAAAAACATGAAATTAGACCATCTTCTTATACCATCTATAAGGACAAACTCAAAATGAATTATAGACATAAATGTAAGACTCAATTCCATAAATATCATAGAAGAAAATATAGGCAGCAAAATCTCAAATACTTCTCTTAGCAATACTTTTTTTTCTTTTTTTATTATCATGATGAAAATCATATAACATACAATTTTTCATCATTTTTTCCATTATAGATCACATTCAATATTATTCTGTATTAGTTTCAGGTGCACAACATAGTGGTTAGACAATCATAAGCTTTACAGAGTGGCCTCCCTAATATTTCAAGTACCCCCCCCCCCGCCCCAGCCCATACATAGCTATTACAATATTATTATTTTTCCTCCATTGACCTCTCTCTGGCCATTCCCACCCCTCAGCAAATGCCCTCACCCCCTAGTGACTGTGTCCATTGGTAAGGCTTCTATGCATGCATACAAGTCCTTTGGATGGTCTCTTATCGCCCCCTACCTCCGCCTTTCCTCTGAAGTTTGACAGTTAGTTCGATGCTTCTCTGGATCTATTTTTGCTCATCAGTTTATGTTGTTCACTATATTCCACAAATGAGTGAGATCATGTGGTATTTATCTTCCTCCAATTGGCTTATTTCACTTAGCATGATGCTCTCCAGATCCATCCATGCTGTTGCAAATGGTAAAAGTTCCTTCTTTTTTATAGTAGCATAGTATTCCATTGTGTAGATGTACCACAGTTTTCTAATCCATTCGACTGCTGATGGGCACTTAGGCTGTTTCCAAATTTTAGCTATTGTAAATTGTGCTGCTATGAACATAGGGATGCATATGTCCTTTCTGATAGGTGTTTCTGATTTCTTGGGATATATTCCTAGAGGTGGTATTACTGGGTCAAATGGCAGTTCCATTTTTAATTTTTTGAGGAAACTCCATACTGTTCTCCATAATGGCTTCACCAGTCTGCATTCCCACCAGCAGTGCACGAGGGTTCCTTTTTCTCCACATTCTCGCCAGCACTAATTGTTGATTTGTTGATGATAGCCATTCTGACAGGTGTGAGGCGGTACCTCATTGTTGTTTTGATTTGCATATCTTGGATGATTAGTGACTTTGAGCATGTTTTCATATGTCTCTTTGCCTTCTGAATATCCTCTTTTGAAAAGTGTCTATTTAGTTCCTTTGCCCATTTTTTTGATTGGGTTGTTTATCTTTCTTTTATTAAGTTGTATGAGTTCCCTGTAAATTTTGGAGATTAAACCCTTGCTGGAGATAACATTGACAAATATGTTCTCCCATGCAGTGGGCTTTCTTGTTGTTTTGTTGATAGTTTCTTTTGCTGTGCAGAAGTTTTTTATTTTTATGTAGTCCCATTTGTTTATTTTCTCCTTAGTTTCCATTGCCCTAGGAGCTATATCAGTAAAGATATTGCTACAGCAAATGTCTGATATTTTGCTGCCTGTGGTTTGCTCTAAGGTTTTTATGATTTCCCATCTTACGTTTAAGTCCTTTATCCATTTGAGTTAATTTTTGTGTATGGTGTAAGTTGATGGTCAAGTTTCATTTTTTTGCATGTATCTGTTCAATTTTCCCAACACCAATACTTTTTCTGATATATCTCCTCAGGCATGAGAAAAAATAAAACAAATAGGACTACATCAAGAACAGAAAGATAAAAACAGAAAATTATACAGTAGAAAAATGGAAAAAATAAACAATGGAAAAATTCAATGAATTAAGTTCTTTCTTAAGATCAATTTTAAAAATTAATGAACCTCTATTCAATCATCCTGATTCACCCCAGGAATGCAAGATTTTTTTAAAAAATTGCCATATTAGCAGACTAAAATAGAAGAGCCAAAAAAGTATCTATTAAAAAATATCTAATAAAGCATTTGAAAACATTTACCATCCACTTGTGATTTTTTTAAAAAAACCCTCAGTAAACTAGGAATGGAAAAAAATTTTCTCTGAACTTTTATGAGTGTATTTGAGCCAAACTGACAACATATGTCAAAGCAATTTAATGTAGAATTTTCAGTCTTTTCAATAAATGGTGTTGAAACAATGGGATATTCATATGCAAACAAGAAGCTTGACTGTTACCTTAAAACACACACAAAAATTAATAGTGTCTTAAAATAACATTGCCTTATATTAATATCTTACAATATACATGCAAAATATTAATAAAAAGCAATATGATCAATAGGATCATAGGCCTACTATGATCAAATGAATCATAAACCTAAACTATAAAACTTCTAGAAGAAACCATAGGGAAAAAAACAAAAGTAAATCTTTATGGCTTAGGTTAGAAAATATTTTTTTAGATAAGACACAGAAGCACAATACATCAAAGAAAACATTGATAAACTTGACTTCATAAAAATGAAAAACTTTTATTCTTCAAAAGATACTGTTAACAAAATGAAAAGGAAGACTACAGACTGTATTAAAATATTTGCCAACAAGTATCTCCTAAAGGACTTTATCTAGAACACAAGTCAGCAAATTATAGCCACCTATTTTTGTAAGGCAAGTTTTACTATCTATCTATGGCTTCTTTAAAGCTAAAATGTCAGAGTTAGGTAATTGCAATCCAGACCTAATGGCCCACAAGCATAAAATATTTACAATCCAGCCCTTTTGGAAAAAGTTTGCCAATACCTGGCAGAGAATATTTAAAGGACTCTTAAAACAAAGTAGTAAGAAGATAAATAATCCAATTTTTAAATAGATAAAAGATTTGCATAGACACTCCACCAAAGAACATACATGAGTAGCAAATAGTTTCCATTGTACTAAATGAATAAATTCTAGAGGTCTACAGTACAACATAGTGCCTATGATTAACAAGACCATATTATGCACTTCAAAATTTGAAAGGGTGCATATAAGCATAACCAATGGACACAGACAACAGGGGGTGAAGGTGAGGGCATGATTGGGGGGTGGGGGGGCCATGGGAGGATAAGGGCACATATGTAATACCTTAATCAATAAAGAAAATAAATAAAAAGAAAACAATTTTGAAAGGGTAGATCTCAATAAGCATTCGTATTACAAACACTAAAACAAAGGACATGAAAGTCTGGAAGGTGTAGGATATATGTATTACTTTGATTGGAGTAACGGTATCATAGATATTTGCATATGTTCAAATTCATCAAAGTGTATACATTAAATATGTGTAGTTTTTATATCCATTATACCTCAATAAAGCTGTTAAAATGCCAAATAAGAACCTAAAATCTGCCAACTATCATTAGTCATTAGGAAAATATAAGTTA
The DNA here is from genome assembly GCF_000147115.1 of Myotis lucifugus. NCBI lineage: Eukaryota > Metazoa > Chordata > Mammalia > Chiroptera > Vespertilionidae > Myotis > Myotis lucifugus. The sequence goes on from NW_005871071.1 coordinate 10,745,142, forward strand.
AAATCATAATGAGATACCACTACACACAAGCAGAATGGCAAAATCAAAAAGACTCACAAAACCAAGTGCTGGTGAGGATGTGGTGCAGCCGGCACTCTCAGTCTATGCTAGTGGGAGTGCAAAATATTAGAGCCACTTGGGAAAATAGTTTGAAAGTTTCTTATGAAGTTAAATAGACATCATTTCACCCAACATTCCCACTCCTAGATAGTTATGTAAGAGAAATAAAAATATGTTCACACAAATATGTTCAGACAAGCCAGAAACTGGAAACAACCCAAATGTTCATCGACAGGTAAACAGATAAATTGTGGCATACCTGGATGATGATGGAATACAGCAATAAAAAGGAAAGAACTAGTAATATATAGAACAACCTGGAAGAATCTCAAATCACTATGATAAATGACTAAAGCCAGAGTGTAAAACTACATACAGTATAATTTATTTATACAAAACTTTAGAAGAGGAAAAACTACACTGACAGAAAGCCAATCAGTGGTGCCAGTGGCCAAGAAAGGGATTAACTGCAAAGAGACACAAAAAACTTTGGGGAATGATGGAAATATCATCATTGTGCTGGTGATTACACAATTATATACATTTGCCAAAACTCATCAAATTGTACCCTGTACTTAGTGAATATTTTGTTAAGTTGATTTTCAAAAATTAAATAAAGACAGCAACAAACATACAGTCTTTACATTTTGCTAGCACAATTTGATTTATTCCACTATATACACCAGATTCTTGACTCTAAGAAAGTTGCCTAACTTAGGATGAAAAAATAGAATAAGACATTATTTTTTGGCCAAACAGATATGCATCAGAATTTCTTGGAGATAGTGTATAAATGCAGCTCTCCCGGCCACAGACCCTGAAATTCTGATTTAAGGCCGGGTATGGGGGAGAGACCACTGTGGTCTAATGGACTCTCCAGGCGATTATGATGCATGGCAAAATTTGAAAACCTAATGTTGACCTTGGAGTAAACTTAATCAATGTCAGGTTCTTTCCATTTCAGAGACTTCTGAGAATAATATCAGAAACATCACAAAAGATCTTAAAGCAGTAAATTGCCAATTGTATTGTTTATCACTCCAGAAGGAGGCTCAAGGCTTGGCAAAGTTGCCTCCTAAAGGTTCAAGTCTTCTAACACTCCATCAATGCCCTTCCCTGACCAAAGCCTGGCTGAAAGCATACTAATCTTTGAGCCTTAACTTTCTCATTGATATCTGATGGGGTCAAGAGTACCTATCTACATCATAGAAGTTTTTTTGTGAGAATCAAGCAAGATAATTCATATAAACTGCTTGACACAAGACCTGGGACATAGTATATACAATGAAACCTGGAAAATATAGATAACCTTAGTTATTTTTCCCCAAACTCCACAGCAGGCTCACTTTGGCCATTTTACTAACATTATAATCATGAGCCCCTAGATTTCATGTTTTTAAATTGCTTGGACCCCACATACCATTTTTGCTATTTTTGATCAATTTCATCTCTTAGCACTTTCATTATTTATTACATTTACTATTGTGTTTATTACCATTACCATCATCTTAGTGACTCAGATGTCAATAAGTCATTCTCTTCTTCTTGCCTGGATTTACCATGGACAGTATTTTGGGAAACTAATTGATATCTATTTGCCTATCAACATGGAACCCTTTAATAGTGATTGTTTACTTTTTTTTTTCTTTTGAGGTACCAAGGCCAAATCTTTATTAGGAGATGGGATGAGGGGTGTATTATATTGTTGGGGAAGAAAATAAATATTAAATGTGCTAAATACTTTTCTCCCATTTTTCCTGCTGTCCTTCCTTGCCCAATACACTGGGGAACTGATTAGTTATATGTTCACACTCTAATCCATTAATTTTAACTTTTGGCATATACTTTTCAAGGTTAAGCTTTCTGTGTACTGTGGTTACCACCACTAACTCCAGTCAATTACTCAGAAAATTAGCTTAAAGTTAGGGCAATTTCACTTGGCGTATATGATGGTGTTTGAGTCCTCAACTAGCCCACAGACTTGCCTATTTCTGACATATTTATGTCTTTTACAGAGCTCAGGTTTCTCTTTTGGATTTTCCTGATGAATTTTTTAAATCTCTGTGGGTGTATTTCTTTTTGTCCATGTCATGCAGAAATGAAATGTAATATAGCAAGATAATATGATAAAAATTTAATGTAATAGGATCATGCTTTGAGAACTGAATTTGGGTTGTTTCTCTCTGTTGTAGACTCAGAAGGAATGGAATCTTTTCTTGGCTTCCCTATCCTAGGAGAATATCTAAGTCTTTATTCCCACTCCTATCTTCCCCCTTACTCTCTCTCTCTTTTTTTTATACATTTACAGGGAACTCATACAACTTAACAAAAGGAAGATAAACAACCCAATCAAAAAATGGGCAACGGACCTAAATAGATACTTTTCGAAAGAAGAAAAGGAAGGCCAAGAGACATATGAAAACATGCTCAAAGTCACTAATCATCCAAGAGAGGCAAATCAAAACGACAATGCGGTACCATCTCACACCTGTCAGAATGACTATCATCAACAAATGCTGGTGAGGATGTGGAGAAAAAGGAACCCTCATGCACTGCTGGTGGGAATGCAGACTAAGACTAATGCAGTCACTGTGGGAACAGTATGAAGTTTCCTCAAAAAATTAAAAATGGAACTGCCATTTGACCCAGTAATACCACTTCTAGGAATATATCCCAAGAAACTAGAAACACCAATTAGAAAGGATATATGCACCCTATGTTCACAGCAGCACAATTTACAATAGCTAAGATTTGGAAACAGCCTAATTGTCCTTCAGCAGATGAGTGGATTAAAAAACTGTGGTACATCTACACGATGGAATACTATGCTGCAGTAAAAAAGAAGGAGTTCTTACCATTTGCAACAGCATGGATGGAACTGGAGAGCATTATGCTAAGTGAAATAAGCCAGTTGGAGAAAGATAAGTATCACATGATCTCACTCATTTATGGAATATAATGAACAACATAAACTAATGAACAAAAACAGATCCAGAGACAGAGAATCATTGATCAGACTGTCAAACCTCAGAGGGAAGGTAGGGGAGGGTGGGGGTAAGGGGGAGAGATCAACCAAAGGACTTGTATGCATGCATATAAGCCTAACCAATGGACACAGACAACAGGGGGTGAGGGCATGAGTGCGGGGAGGGTAATGGAGGGATAAGGACACATATATAATAATTTTATCAATAAAGTGATTGTTTACTTTTAACAAACAATTTCAGACAATTCTACAAATGCAGATAAAAGATGATTTCAAAACTTAGGAAAATATAAACAAGAAATGTATTGGTAATAAAAGAATGACATTCAACCCTCTCCAGGTCTGTTATTTATTGACCTAAAATCAGCCCAGATGGTACTTCTGATACATGTTCTTACTTTTTTTTCTAGTCTCTGCTCTCCAGGGCTTCGTGGAGGAGGTGATTAGAGCTGGTGTTGTTGATAGAAGTGAATGGAGATGATTCAGATGGGTAGTGACAGCAGGTGGTTAATGGCAAGGAGTCATCAAGGTCTTCCCTTTACTTCTCCACTGCCTTCCCCTGAGCTATTCTTCCAGGGTCAAGGTCAACAACTAGCATGTTTTCAGGTACACATTATCAAACAGAGCATTGTGATCAATCCTGAGGATGCTGTAAATCCCTGTTGCTAGGGTTTTTACAATATAATAATGATGCTTGAGAAAGTGCTCAGTAGTCTCTAAGACAGGAAGATATGCTTATTGTCTAGGGGAGGTGACTGAGGCTCAGAGAGATCATGCCTTGTCAGGGATGAGCCAAGGAGTGTTATGACTTAAACCAGATTTCATGACTCCAAAGTCTATGGCTCTTTTCCCTCTCCTATAAACATTTCCAGTTGGGAGGGAAGCTATGTTAGCACTTCTCAATTAATAGCTTACAGGTGAGCCAAAATCTTGACAACCTCCCTCAGCCCTTAAGATGGCCGGTCAGCCTGGTCTTCAACCCAGTTTGCAACGTGGACTGTGTTGTGGAAAATGTCAGGTAGCGTTGATACATGTTATTTGGTGTTGACATATTAATCTTTTTATGTTCCTGCTTTATACTTCAAAGGAGTGCCATTCATACCTTAAACTACTGGGACTCAAAGAATTAAAAAACTCTTCCCCCGTCTGCCCACAAGGATGGATGCTGACAGAACCAGACCTCTTATAGGGATCCCCAGCCCAGGCCAAAGGGAACCGTTAGACCAGAGAGGTCACTGAAAGGCAGAATTTGCACATTGTTAATCCCCTGGGTATTCTTCCCAGGAACTCCCACAGTACCCCATATTTCAGCATATTGCATAAGCTATCACACTGAATTATAATGTTTATTTTCTTGTTGATTTCTCCCATTAGACTGTAGTCTTTTTAAAAGCAGAGGATTACTCACTGTTATACTCTAATTATTCAGCAGTGCCCAAACCACTACAGTAGCCTCCTAGCGAGCCTCTCTGTGTCCACTCTTGCCTTCCGATAACCTTCCTTCAAGTTTGAGTAAGGCTTTAAAAATGGGGGAATAAGGTCATGCAATCCCCATGTAAAACCCTCAAAAGGCTGGGAATGTTCTGCATCTTGATTTGGCGGCGATTATACGGCCACAGGCTTTTGTCAAAACCCATAAAACTATATACATTCACCACCTAAATGGGGTGAATTTCATTGTACATATATTGTACTTCAATAAGCCTGACTTAAATTTTTTAAAATTAAAATTCCCAGTGCCTTTCTATTGGACTTAAGATAAAATCCACACGTGTTGCCCTGGCTGATATGAGTCAAGGTCTCACAGGCAACAGGTGACACATTCAAATTGGGGAAAACATGTAAATACTTGGTTGAACTCTCTCCAAAGTGTGGCTGGGCTGTCATGAAGCTTCATCTAGAGTGGAGGCCCCAGAGCTAGTAACCACGGGACGCAGTTAGCACCCCAGGCCTGAAAGAAAGGCTACCTTACCCGTTACCTACAGACAGAAGGGCTGTGTGGAGCTGAGACTTCCAGTTGAATACCCAGGCCCCTCCTTTTGCCCATCTGCTGGGAATTCTCATTGGCTGGACCCAAACAGAAGGAAGAGGACAAGGGAAAGTCACCCCCAGGACACAGAGCAGGGTGAAGAGTGAACCTGGAGGAGCAAATGGGAGATTTCCACTGAGCAGTGGTAAATGGCCTACCTTCTCTTCACCTCTATAACTTCATCTCCAACTCCCTACAGAAGGCACCCCTCCCAGCAAAATAAAAATAAGAGATTGTGGGGGGAAAATAGCCTCTAATTTCTTAGTGTGGTAAACATTTAGTCAGCGAGCTATATAGCAAGTTAAAGGTCTTTTAACCAAGTTGGTTTAAAATGAATATCTCTACTTTCCAGAAAGCTTTGTTCTTAGATTATTGTTTTGCCTTATTTCTAAAAACAATTAATTGAGGCATTTTTTTATAATTAGAAAAATGCATTTGTAAAAATAATTTCTCCAAACAGGGTCTGCTTTTTCTTACTGCTTTTTAGCTATTATTCTCCTTTATTGTTCTGTAGGCAAATAACATTGCAAAAATTTTTTCTAGCATTTACTCAATTTTGTCCAGCGCTGCTAAATTTTATATACAATAATTTTCCTCTTTTGCTACCGAGCAGATCTCATGAATTGCAAAACTGTGAACATTTTGAATTAAAATAAAGGTTTCCGCAAATCATTTTCTGTGTATGAAATAGCCTTTCATTCTCAGCATTCCCCGGTTTTGAAAGAACTGACTATCCCAAATATTGATTGGGATTCTTCTCTATGTAGCTTAGAAGACAGCAACATTGATTATGCTGGGCTTTTTTTTATTTACCACCTTTTCATTTGTGACGGGCCATCTGGGTATTCAGTGTTTAGTTATGTGTGTCTAAACTCTTTGAGGAAGACAGTTTATTTGTCAGACTGCAAATATCTAGAGAGCTACAAACAAGTTTCTTTCAACAGGCAATTGTCAGACTTCCTCCAGCTTGGAACATTGCCAGCCCGAATCCTCTTGGGTGGCACACATGGTCTCACACAAGATGGCATAACAGACTCTGGACCTGGCTGAGATCCAAAATTTAGCCCCAATTGCCAGAGTCCACAGATGAATTTGTTGGGCAAGATGTCTGAACTCAGTGCCCCATTTTTCTTCTTTTTTCACTATAGCAGTGATGGCGAACCTATGACACGCGTGTCAGAGGTGACACACAAACTCATTTTTTGGTTGATTTTTCTTTGTTAAATGGCATTTAAATATATAAAATAAATATCAAAAATATAAGTCTTTGTTTTACTATGGTTGCAAATATCAAAAAATTTCTATATGTGACACAGCACCAGAGTTAAGTTAGGGTTTTTCAAAATGCTGACACATTGAGCTCAAAAGGTTCGCCATCACTGCACTATAGTATGTTTCCTTCTCATGAGGATAGTCAAGGAGGAAAACAGTGCTGCGTGCAGAGAATATATATATATTTAATTTTGGAAGCCAAGAAGTCCCATGATCTCCTGTCTGAAAGCTGGAGAACTGGAGGGGAGGAAGGAGATGATGGTATAAGTTCTGGGCCAAAGAAGAACCGAAGCGCTGATGTCTAAGGTAGGAGCGGATCGGTGTACAGCTCAAGCACACAGCAAGTTCGCCCTTCCTCCACATTTTTGTTTGTTGGGGCCTTCGGCATATGGAATGATGCCCACTGGCACTGGTGAGGGTGATCTTTACTCAGTCCACTGATTCAATGGCTAATCTCTTCCAGAAACACCCTCATAGACACGCAGAAATAGTTTTACCAGCTACCTGGTCATGACTTAGCCCAGTCAAGTTGACATGCACCTCCACACCTCCATCTCCATCATGAAATTTCCATCTCATAAGATTCCCTTGGGGGTTATTCATTCATTTATACAAGTATTTCTTTTCAGCATCTACTCTGTGAGCAAGACATTCCCTTCCTCAAGAAACCTGCAGGCCAGTGGGGATGACAGGCAAACAGGTGTCACAATAAAGGTAGACATAGGGAGGGCTGTCCTCCCCTACTTGTTTGGTGAATGAAGTGAGACTATATGGGAAGTGATGTCTAACTGGATGCTGAAGAGGCTAAGCGAGGAGAGAGCAGCAGGGGCATGGGATGCACTGGAAGGAGTTCTAGGAAACAGCAGGGACAAAGGTTTGGGAGCAAAGCAGAGACTAGCAAGTCCAGACTAGGGAGAGGGGAGAGGCTAAGTGAGGCTGAAGAGGTAAGCTTGGGTCGTGTTAGCTAGGCCCTCTAGAAGCCACAGAAAGGATCCGGGCAGTGTGGCGCAGTGTTTGGGAGGGCAGGATCTGGGATCCTGAGCTTGCCCCTAATATCAGGGCTATAACATGGAAGCAAAAATTTGCTTGTGTCATAAGGATGCAGTGAAAAACTACTGAGCCACAGAGAATGTCAAGTACAGTGCCAGTCATATTCAAAGTACCTGGTAAAAGATAGCTATGCTTATCATTGCTCTGATTCCGATCTGAGGATCATGGGAGTCACAGAGGCATTCCCAAAAGGCAAACAGCATGATCAACTTACACTTTAGAAAGGCTGCTTGAGGGTCAGTGTGGCAAATACATTTACAAAGGACACGGCTGAAGGCAGGTGGGATGAACAAAGGAGCTGTTGGACAGCAAAACCCCTTCTGCATTCTTCCTGGCACATAGTAGATATTTAACAGTGACGAGCAACCATAGCTATTAAAGGGTAAACACTTTCTGGCAGAAACACATTAAGGTGCTGCCTATGGTTAATACCTCATGTATTATATATCAGAAATAACTTTTAAAATAGGGGAAAACCAAAGCAAGAGAGTCTGGCACACAGGGAACCATAGAAGGGCTGGGGGTAGGGGTGGGGGTGGGGATGGGGGTGGGGGCAGGAAGAGACATCCAGATGAGCAAGAGGACCTTACATGTTTGGGAAGAGAACACTTGGAAGTCAGGTAGGCATACAGGCAGATAGGGTGATGGGAGGTGCTGTAAAGATACATTCTGCCAGCTTGACAATTTTGCCCAGAAATAGTACTCCTGGGGTTATGTGTTGTCAAAATGTAAGCCATGTGCTCTCCCTCGCTGCACTCCCAATTTCTCACACTGATGTGAGGAATGCTTTTCAGACTGCGTTAAGCTACTGTTCCCTCCATGGGAAGCACTCTTCAGGAGCAGACCCTGATGAGGAGTTTGGAATCAACACCTGTGAGCGGAAGGGTGCGGTAGCAGGACTGGGCTGCTGTCCGTGGCTGGAGAGTGCTATCTTCGCCTGACTTACAGGCCTAGTAGCCAGGAGGGGAGGTGGACCCCATCCAGAGAGGTGCGTGTGCTGCCTTTCAGAGAAGAGGCCTCTGCTCTCTCTTCCGGCATCGAGGGTGGGAGAATGGCAGTTCTTACTAGAGAATGTTGGAAGGAGTCTAAGGAGACAAATATTCAAGGGTCCACACTGAAGCCTCCATCATTGTGTTAGCATCATGTTTTCCTAACCTCCGCTCTGACCTCAGCATAGGAGGCCCTCCTTGTTTGTGTGTTTACCTTTCTATGAAGTTCAACCACTTTTCCTTCTAAATCCTGTACTTTAGATTTCTCAGTCCTCTCCCTGCAGGAGATGAGACCCAAGCTACACTTTTATTTGTCCTCAGGTACAGTGGGGCCTTGACTTACAAGTGTCCTGGCTAATGAGTTTTTTGAGATACCAGCTGTCTCTCGGCCGATTTTTTGCATTGAGTTGATAGAGTAATTTGAGTTAACGAGCTCCTTAATGAGCTCGGTCTCGGAACGAATTAACTCGTAAGTGTATTAGTTATCTTTCTGTTGTATCCACGGCAATTAGCCATAGCCACCCAATCCTACTGTCCAAAGAGCTACTGTTTCCTCCATAGATCTTGACCACCTGACATGTAACACTCATATTCCTCACATTCCCTTTCACCAGCACATCATCCTGACTTACCAGTGACAAAGGTTTTCACTATTGTACCTGGTACTTGGAGCTGATCATGCCTCACCTTCTATCAGTGACAGGGAGCTCAGTGCCAGCCAGGACAGACATCTTCTCCAAGTCCCAGTCTCCCTGCCAGCTCTCTCAGAGACAGGCACCAGCCGCCACAGGTATTCATTCTCCAGAAGCAGACTTCAAACAAGTGGGTGGGATGCAGGATATTAAGAGTTAACTCCTGTGAAAGGAAGGGTGTGGAAGCAGGAAGCAGTTGAACTACAAAGCAGACCCAACAAAATATCTGGGAAGCTGGCAGGAAGTTCAAGAGCATGTATTGTCGATCTGAGGTAGCTCATGGACTGACACAGCTGGGATTTGTCCCTCCAGCTCGCCCAATAACTAAATACAGGCTGTCTCGGGAAGGGCAGCAACCTGGCTAAGCGGCTCTCTGTAGCCGAGGCAGATCCCAAACCAGCTGAGAGCCAGAAGCCTCCTACTGACCACACTCCCCAGAGTGCCCCCGTGGAGCCAACCTCCTTCTCCAAAGGGTGGCACAAATCTGTCTACCACACTTTTCCTTCCTACCTTGTGAGGATATTTTTAAAATGCTTATTTTGTCCCAGTTTATCTTAACGTTGGGATCTTTTTTTTTTCTTCCCAAAACATTCCCATAGGGCTCAGAGAATCAACACATACATACTCACATGCACACACACTGTATTTCAAAACACTTCACAGTATACCAATAGAAACTGCATGTTGTAAAAAGATTGCACATTTTGTTCTATGGTAGTTAACTATTGTATATATGCAAGGAAGGAAAGTCCTAGAAGCGTCTGCTTCTCCTTTGATTATAAAAGTTGATTCAGTTGAACTGCTGATCTGACTGGTCCTAAAAATGCTGGCTCCTGCTTCATTGTTCCTCAGGCCTCCCTCCTAATAGTGCAAATTTGAGCAAAAAGATGATCTTCCCAGAGAGAGGAAATAGTCCTCAGTAAAATGTATCAGTGTGAGCAAACCAGCTTACATTCAGAACTTGGTCTTTGGCTATCTATATATACAAAACCCTAATATGCAAATAGACTGAACGGCAGAACAACTGAACTGAACAACTGAACACCCTGTTGCTATGACATGCGCTGACCACCAGGGGGCACATGCAAAACATGGCGGGCATCAGCAACAGGAGGCAGAGCATGGAACATGGCAGGCCTTGGCCGCAGTAGGATGGTGGAGCAGGTGGGCGGGGGCGCCAGACCAAGGCAGGGCACTAGTCACTGTCATCGGGGTGAGCCTCTGATGGTTACTGAAAATTTTTTGCTCCTGCACACCGCAGTCCCACCCAGCGTTCACACCTGCTGCCAGAGCCGGCCCCCCTTGCACCCACAACTGGCACCGGAGCTGCCGCTCGAACCCACTGCCGGTAGCTGGCACCAGCCCCAATAGCTCCATGCCATCAGCGGGTGCGAGTGGGGCAGTGCAGTCAGCATGTGGGAGTGGCAGAGGTGGGAGTGGGGCTGCTGGCAGACAGGGAACTGGGGGTCACAGCGGGAGGGACTGGGTGGGGGTGCAGAGGATGGGCCGAGACCCGACCCTGTGCCCACCCCAGCCTCGTGGCCCACAGTTCCTTTCAAGGTGCATGAATTCGTGCACTGAGCCCCCAGTAATAGATATAAATGACATACAGGGAGCAGGGTTAAGAAAGACTATAGTGTGACCCTGATCTGATCTTCACTTCATTTTGGTCTCACTTCTGGAACCAGTACCAAGAGGTCTAGCTCTCAGCTAACAGCCTGATCTAATACACTGCAGCATTGTCCTGAGGGTTGTAACTGTAACCTCTTAATTATAAAATACACATGCAAAATTTTGTTCTGTTCTTTTAAAAATAAAATTCAATAAAGTCACTTTCTGTTTACATGGCTCTTAACTGACTACCCCCAACACTCACACACCACTCCATTTTGTGCTTGTAACACTTAAAAAAGAATTCCCCACAGTGACATGAATGTCAGCATTGATGAATCGTATTTAATCCTCTTCACCTGTTGCCTTCCAGCAAGTATTCCTATACCCCAGAGATTCTTCCACAAAATAAAGCCCAGGATGGATGACTCATATACCTCTCGTCAAAATAGAAGAGAATAAAAAAGGAAGGAAAGAGAATCAGTTACTGCTTTGTTTTAAGAGAGCTTCTCGGGCATTGGGATAGCTTTCCAAAAATCACTGCAGGCTTAGAGAGAGAGATGCAGGGCCACCCACGTGGTGCCTGGGTAGGGCACCTGTGATGAGCCTCCAAGAGGGGGCTTAGAGAGAAAAAAAATTCTATTTTTTCCTCCTGTTGGTATTCTTAGAGATTTCCTTACTTTACTTGTATCTGAAAAAAATTCAATTATGGGGTTCAGGAGAGCCACAGAAGGGAACATACATTGTGTCCTAATCCTGAAAGTCTACCATCACCCAGAGCAACACAAATACAGGCAACAAGGGTCTGTTGGACACAGATCCAAATGAGTAAGGCTCTTTGGTCAGGGCAAAGATAGAGGAAGATTCTTCTCCTTGATCTATTTCTGTTTTAAAATATTCAGTAGCAAGACTTACAGCAGAGTGTCCCTTGCCAACTAAGCCACAACTCTCTATTATGTGGTCTTCCAGGAATTGGTTCTAATCTGCTCAGTGATGCTTAGACCCATATAAGGGAAATGAAACTGATGTAGGCCCCTGGGAACAAGCTCTCCACATTTATATACCAACACTGCAGGTGCACAGCAGCATAGCGGGAAGCTCTGAGACCCCAAGCAAGATTTTAGAAAGGCTTTTTCTTCTTTAACTGTAAAATAAATAGGCCTCTAACTCCATGCACTAACGTGGTTTGTGGGGTAGTATTTACACCTGTGGAGAGAGTGGAAGGTGCAGCTGAGGATCAAAGATTTTCTCTCAGGCTCTAACTAGCTTTCCATTATGCAGCCCAGAGACCCAGCATGTTTTACTCAAGCTGTGTAAATAGCACCAGGAAGGGGGCAACTTTGAAGACTTTAGTTAAAATGGGTAAGTGCAGGATGTTGTCTGTCCTGAGCCCCTCTCTTTCAGAGGAAACTGCCACAGGGTGGGAGAAACACTGGCCATGGGCCCTGCAGCCCTGTGCTCTGCTGGATGGCCTTGGATGAGTGACCTGAACTCCAAGTGCTTCTCCCCTTACGTGAGTTGAGAGTGGTGGCACTGTAGGCAGTGACTGGCCTAAGGATCAAATGGGAAGGTGTGTGGAAGCATTTTAAAGGGTATAGGATTAGGAATCTTCTAGAAGTTTCATGTTCCTTGTTTCAGTGGTACAAGTGTTGGTCGAATGTGGAGGAGGATTTTCAGATGCTACTACTTCAATGTCTAATCCCCAAAACTTGTATCTTGAAGATAAATATAGCGACACCAATATGCTTGCTTTTTCTCTTTACTTCTTTCCCAGCCTTTTAAACCATCTCCTTCTATTCTGAAATTCCAACCCTTTTCTAGTTCCTGTGTTCCCTTCCTGCCCCTACATGATATTAGTTAATACTGTGGTATTTGGGCCAATGACATGACGACATGCTTCATGCAGTGGACTGGCCCGAGCTGGCTTTAAGAAGCTGTTCCCTGTTGGATTCCACAGTAAGTAGATTCCTGGATGGGGATTAGTGGCGGGAGGCTTGTTCGTGAGTGTACTTGGGTGAGGACGCCAGATTGGGCGGAGGGAGAAGTTTAGCTGCAATATAATTTCAGTAAAGGCTTCTTTCAAACATATAGAGAGTTCTGAATCCTGTAGGGACAAAAGGACCAAGCTCTCATATCGCTGTGAAGATCAATCATTGAATGCAGCCAACGCTGGGAAGGGGCACCGGCCAAAGCAATAGGACGCTGACAGCTGCAGTGTTTCCTCCATCAGCACCGTCAGGAGGACTAAATCCTTCCTTTCGGACAGGCGATCTGAGTGGTGGCATCTCAGCACTTTTTCTCGAAGGTCATTAAGCCACTATGGTTATACCCACCATTTACTGAGGGACTAATCTGACCCTTTGTGCTTCTGTGTAAGACGTATTACCTACTATGGCATCAGACAGAGCATTTAAATCAAGAAGTTCAGGCTAAGGGCCCAGGAAAGATCAGGCAGAGGTAAGTCTTGGAGGCTCTCAATATCTGGAGCAAGAAGAAATTTTGGGAACCAGGAGACAGGGTCAGGAGGATTAACTAGGCCTCAGGAACCAAGATGGGCAAGAATGCAGGTCTAGGTATAAGTACAGTTGAAAGACCCAGAACCAGCTAGTGAGTTTACTCCTGGGGCAGAGGCAATGTCTACCCTCACTGTTGGTAATCACCTGGATGCCAGGCTCTTCCCCTCTCCTCCAAACAGGAGGAGAATGTTCCTTTGGTGCTGTGAAAACATGTGAGGAACATGTGGTGATATAATGAGCTATAGATATCTATTGAATAAATGCTTCTCATGAATTTTTTAGAGTCAGAAAAATGGTGGACCACCATTGGATAACATGTTTCCCTTCACTGAGCTGTTAAAACGGCATTAACTATTGTGATTTTCCTCCCCAGCCTTGGAGTCCAGAAAGCTTAGGGTGAATTTCAGTATTGATCTTCAACAACCACCTTGTCACAGAATCCTGGCAGAGATTACTTTCTTTTCACTGTCCCTTTCATCCTTTTTTCTCATCTTTCCATTTCAAACTCAATTTTTTTAGAGGTAGAAGAAGTGTGCCATAGAAGAAATAAGCTCGGGGTACAAGTTACAGCAAAAGAAGAGCCCTGGAAGCTTAGGGGAGAGAGAGAGAGAGAGAGAGAGAGAGAGAGAGAGAGAGAGAGAGAGAGAGGTGGAAGGATGCACTTTGAGAGAAAAAAAGGGAGGAGAGATTAGGGTGTGCTCTGCAGAGAGAGGAAAAAAGAAGGTGGGGAAAAAAGGGGGCGGGGACAGAAAAGGCACAGGCATGATCCATAGAGAGAGCCTCTCAAGCTCATCCTTGTATTTGTAATATATCATTTTTATGTTAACTATCTCAAATCTATAGTAAGCAAGGACATATTTTACAACTAGTGGCCTATATTCTGATCTGAGTCACAACTCTGGGCCGGGAATATAAATTGTATCTATTTGCAAAGGTGCATAACCACAAGCTTAGAATTCCCAGTCAAGGGTGGGAGCTAAGGGTATGTTTACTCTTCCTTCCCTGAAATCCATAGCTGTAAAAGCTAAAGGAAATTTCATCTAAAATGAAATTAGGAAATGGCTACAACCCCCAATTACAGAAAGTAAAAGACATTCTCAAAATATAGCAAACTTAGACCTAAACTAGAGGTAGTAAAGACCATTCGTGCTTCCGTGGGTCTTGGTAAGAATACAGATTTCCCTGAAAATAAATGAGTGGGACCTAAAGGGCCTAGATTTACCTGGAAGGATGGTTATGAGGACATGCCTAGGCCATGTGGAGACCATCCGAGGGGCATGTTACACACTGAAAAAACAGAAAGAGAACAAGGGTTGAAGAATTGTTTTTATCTTTACTTTCTCTAGTTAGGACTCCTCTACTGAAACCAGCCCGAGGTGAGGCAAGGTTGAAGAGAGATCAGAAATAGCGACCATCCCACCTGCTTACTACACCCAACTAAGCAAGATAAATAAGTACAAAATAAGTCACCAAACAAAAGACTTCTGAGTCATGCAGCTGTGCTGTAAAGATACATGGACCTGCTGGCTAGTGATCTGCTTACCCAGAGAGGGAGAAGGGGCAGATTAACCCGAAATCAGGGGGATTATGATAGCCTAGATGAGTGACGGTGAACCTTTTGAGCTCGGCGTGTCAGCATTTTGAAAAACCCTAACTTAACTCTGGTGCCATGTCACATATAGAAATTTTTTGATATTTGCAACCATAGTAAAACAAAGACTTGTATTTTTGATATTTATTTTATATATTTAAATGCCATTTAACAAAGAAAAATCAACCAAAAAAATGAGTTCGCGTGTCACCTCTGACACACGTGTCATAGGTTTGCCATCACTGGCCTAGATGCTATGAAATATCAAAAGGAGGAAAGAAAAAGAGAGGTAAGAGAAAGATGAAAAATACACAAATTAGGAAAAAGAATGTTAAGTCAGAAAGAGAACATAATAAAACCATTACAAAATGAAAACCATTAAAAGCAGCAAAGAAGAAAATAGAGACCTCTGAAATGCAATGACATGGACTTTTTGAGACAACTAGGCAATACAATGGGAGAGAAAGACAGGGTAAGAAGTTAAGGGAAGATTAGAGATGTGGAAGATGGAAGCAAATGCCTAATACACATATATAATTGATATTTTTCAAAACAGGAATGGAACAAATGAAACCAAAAAAGTTTTAAATATAATAAACGTTGGCAGAGAAAGAAATAAAACCCTAAATCTGCAGTAGAAATAATTACATTGTATCCTAAGAAATTTTGCAAAAAAAAAAAAAAAACACACAACAAAAACACTATCCTCGCTGCAAAAATAAATCACAAGAGGATATGGAGAATCAAGTTAGTACCTGTATGTTCAATAGGGACAATATCATCCCCAAGGGGACAAAAATCAGTTCTTGAGAGGGGATGATTAAATACCTTAAACATTATAATAGTTTATGGCCCTCATGAGGCCCATAGTACATAAACAAATATAGAATACTAGAGGCCCGGTGCACAAAATTTGGCCAGAGATCAGGGCCAATCTGTCAGGCGACCAACAGGGTGATCGGGGCCCTCACTCACACCCACCTTGGCCTGGTGCCGCCTGCTCACCAGCCCCACCCCCCGCTGCCAGTTGCTGTCTGTGGGGGACCGGTGGGGCGATTGGGGCCCCCGCTCACACCCACCTTGGCCTGGTGCTGCCCGCTCACCTGCTCCACCATCCCACCATGGTCCTGTTCTCATCAGGGCCCATCGGGGCCGGCAGCACCTCCACTGCTGCCCGCTGCCAGCACCACATCACTGACGCCCACCATGTTCCGCACCACCCCCTGGTGGTCAGCAACATCTAACTCCCAGTCAGTGGAACTCCCACCCGTGGGGACAATTTGCATATTAACTTTTTATTATATAGGAGAGTTGTGGTATTCAAGGCTCTTTGAGAGAGGGTGCAATAATGAAAATGGAACACATGTTCCATATATATATGTTACTAGTATATATGTATCTATATATATAAAAGCCTAAGCAACTGAACAACCAAACAACCAAACGATCAGTCAACTGGTCGACTGGTTGCTATAACATGTGCTGACCACCAGGGGGCAGATGCTCAACACAGGAGCTTCCCCCTGGTAGTTACTGCGCTCCTATAGCCAACCTCCCGCGGTCCCTTCCCCCAGCTGCCGGCCAGCGTCCCGCAGTCCCTCCCCACCCCCCCAGCTGGCTGGCTCCCCCAATCGGCCCTGATCACCGGCCAGGCCAAGGGACCCCACCTATGCATGAATTTGTGCACCAGGCCTCTAGTATATAAATATAATAATAATGAAAATAGAAACTGGGTTAGCATAACATAGCCACAAAATATTCAATGCAAGAACAATGTTTAGAGTCCTAGAAGGAAGAAGCATGCCTCTGATTTTTCAAGTGAACCAATTATCAGTCATGAGTACAGTCACTAGCCACGCTTTTGCAACCATACAAATGGTCAGAATGTAACAACCACAAGCCCTTATAGGAAAAACTGATAGAGAATGAAATGAACTTCAGCCAGCCAAAAGATGAACCAACGTAAAGCAGAAGAAATGAGGAAAGCTGTGATATTTAAGGATTGATGGTGAGCACTGAAGCCACCAGAAGTTTATAACATTTAATGTAAGTGTTGTAAACTTTAACATTGTGAAAATAAAGGAACTAAAAGGCAAGATAGTGATATAGGGGTAGTGTAAGGATGAACAAGGGCATGAATTCCCCCCATATTTCATGGCAAGAAGTCAATAGATGCAGCTTTAAAAATATTTACAGTCATAAGGTGGCAACTAAAGGAACTAAAAACTAGACTATAAATCTATCAAAATATAAATAGGAGAGCAACAAAATCAAAATAAGATATAACCATATAGCAAAAATAAAATACAACAGAAGCATTAGAAAGAGAAGACATAAGATGACAGGACTAAAGCAGGTTTCATATATAATATGTGTTATATATGTATATGAAACAATAAATGTTTTAGATATTCTCAAATTGTTAAAAGGATTGATATGTGATTCTGATTTTTCCTTTTTTATTTATTTGTCATCTCCTTGCCAGACAGACTTCAAAGCAAAAGGCATTAAGTAAGACAAAAGAGTAGTTTGTCATTATAAAAACATTCAATCCACAGTGAAGCTATAACTACTGTTATATTTTACATTCCAATTTATTGTACTATAATAACACATACAGTTGAAAATGCAGGAAATTTAAGGAGATTCCTCAAAAGAGGAGGATTTTAATTTATTTTTCTCAGCCCCAAACAAGTAAAATACTTAAAATGAGTGAGGATATAAAGAATCTGGAATCTAACCCATTAGATTAACATTTTTATAGCTCCAACCCTGAAAACAGTGAATAGATCTGTTTTCATATATCTGTGAAAACATTTATAAAACTTGATCACATATTAGGTACCAAAACACACCAAAAAACAAGTAGTGATAATAGTAACAACCATGCCCTCTGGTTATAAAGCAATAAAGTAGAAATTAATAAGTTAATAAAATCAATCAGCTGAAATGTTATAACTCATTCTTTAACAATTCTGGTCATGATTTCTTTCTTGATTCTAAAGGTACAGAATATCTAGCAAATAATAATATTAAAGACACTAGAGGCCCAATGCACAAATTCGTGCACCAGTGGGGTCCCTCAGCCTGGCCTGCGGGATTGGGCTGAAACCACCTCTCCAACATCCCCTGAGGGGTCCTGGATTGCGAGAGGGCACAGGCCAGGCCGAGGGACCCCACTGTGCATGATCGGGGTGGGGAGAGACACGGGAGGTTGGCCAGCCAGGGAGGGACTGCAGGAGGGCTCCAGGGTGTGTCCAGCCTGTCTTGCTTAGTCCCAATCGGCTGGACCAAGCAGCAAACTAACCTACCAGTCGGAGCTCTGCCCCCTGGTGGTCAGTGCACATGATAGCGAGCAGTTGAGTGGGCTTTGCATATTATTAGCATATTACACTTTAATTGGCTGAACGGTCAACCAGTTGACCAGACACTTAGCATATTAGACTTTTATTATATAGGATTACATCAATAAAACCCAGGGGAAACAGCTAAAGCACAGGAGAAAATAGGAAGTTCTATACACTAACATTACTAAATAAAAATGCAACTTAATAATTTTTAAAAGATAAAACCTAAGGGAAGCCAAAGGAACAAATTATTTAAGATAAAAAGCAGAAATTGATACATTATAAAACAAAAAAGGCCAAGAAGAACTAATCAATAAAATCAAAAGGTGATTGTTTGGGGAAAAAGTATTAAAAATAAGTCAACAGTTAGCCTAAAGAAAAAATAAAAAGGATAAAGTATAAACAAATAATTAACAAGGAGACTAAGGAGGGAACTAAACCTCATATAGCTAAGATTTTTTAAAGAATTATGAGTATTTTGTAAAAGCTGTATATAAATAATACTAGAGGCCCGATGCATGAAAATCCATGCACTCAGGGCAGGGGGGGGAGGGGGCGGTTCCTCAGCCCAGCCTGTGCCCTCTCGCAGTTCGGGACCCCTCAGGGGATGTCCATCAGCTGGCTTGGGCCTGCTCCCTGGAGGATCAGGCCTAAGCTGGCAGTCAGACATCCCTCTGGCAGCCCGGGAGCCCTCAGGAGCCTAAGATGTTAGTTGGACATCCTTAGCGCTGCCACAAAGGCAGGAGAGGCTCCCACCACTGCCGCTGCACTGGCCCAGCCATGCCATGAGCCGGTTTCTGGCTAAGCGGCACTCCCCCTGTGGAAGCGCACTGACCACCAGGGGGCAGCTCCTGCATTGAGCGTCTGCCCCCTGGTGGTCAGTGCACATCATAGCAACCGGTCATTTTGGTTGTTCTGCCATTGGGGTCAATTTGCATATTACCCTTTTATTACATAGGATTGAATTTCTAGATGAAATGGATAGTTTCTAAGTTATAAATTATAAAAATTGAGAGCATTCTTAATTTCTCTCAGGACTATTGGTTTATCTTCTTTCTCTTCTGGGGCCAAAGAACAACTACTCCCAACATCCCCACCCCAAACCCTAAGAACCCTAGGTCAAAGGCATTTTTTTCTAATCTTTAAGGAACAAATAATGTGATATTGCTTCTATGATATTAAAGCATAGAAAAGAAATAATAGATTATCTTGCTAATTAACATTAATGCAAAAAATCTCTAAAGTAATATTAACATTAGCAAATAGAAGCCAGCAGAACACTAAAAAAAAAAGATACCATGACTAAAGAGGGTTTATTGCAAAATTAAAGGATGGTTCTAGAGTAATTAAAGGCCATGGCTTTCCATCAGATATTTATCACTTTTTCCCTGGACCAGTTTCATAACTGGTCCCTTCCCCTCTAGGTTCATTCCTCCTCACTGTCTATTATCTCACCACAGTTATCCTCTATATTGTTAACAGAGTGAGCCTCCTGATAAACAAATCTCTGTTTTGTTCTTTCCCTATTTATACACTCCACCGGAGATTCTCCACAGCCTTCAGAACAAAGTTCAACCCCCTATTGTGGCATATGAGGGAGCTCGCCCACCTCTCTAGCTTTGTTTCCAACCTACCTGTGTGGCTGACTCTCTAGCTATTGCAAAGTACTTGGAGGTCCTCAACTCTTTCTGTTTCTTGCCTTGATGCTGCCCCTCATGCTAGTTCCTCTAGAACAGGGGTCCTCAAACTACAGCCCACGGGCCTCATGCAAATACAAATATTGTATTTGTTCCCGTTTTGTTTTTTTACTTCAAAATAAGATATGTGCAGTGTGCATAGGAATTTGTTCATAGTTTTTTTTTAAACTATAGTCCGGCCCTCCAACGGTCTGAGGGACAGTGAACTGGCCCCCTGTTTAAAAAGTTTGAGGACCCCTGCTCCAGAACATGTCTCTTCCTCTCTTAGCCTCCTCCTCAGCTTATTCTGGCATCAGTTCCTCCAGGAAGCCTCCCCCCACTGGGCTGAGTTGTTTAGTTGTCCCTCCTCCCAACAGTACCTTGTTCGTATGTCAGTGGAATGGGTTCATTTGTGAGGCAGTCTCCCATTCTAAACCTTAACCGCCCTGAAAAGGAAGCTTTCTTTTCTCTCTTTTACTGAGCATGTGCCTAGCATATAGCAGACATTAAATAAGTGTAGAAGGGATGAGTATTCCCATTCTGGCAAAAAAATAATCATCTCCAAATTGAGAAAGTCACTGCAAGTAGTTAATGAAATCACCCAGAAATGGGGTCTCTGCTTAAAGCTCCTCTATGCTGATTTCTGACCATAAGAGAGTTTTTTCAGGACTATCACCACTTGAGGAATAGATGATTATCTCAGAGGAGGAGGTGTTCTCATGAGGTGTCTTCCTATGTTTGTGAGTATTAGAGACTCAGGATTTCATAGTTTGAAGGTGACAGGATGCTGAAGACTAACTGAGCCATCTAAAAATGCAGTTGGGAACAAGCCCGGGTTTATTTTGCTATTACCACACGAGCAGCACACTGCACACAAAGGTTCCTGATTTGACATTCTAGAAGTAGGATCTTCCCACTCAGCACATCACATTATTTTACATTGCAGATTGTAAATCATCAACACAGGGAAGAAATCATGGCCCCTGCTTACTGGGAGCCGCTATGGTGTTTCTCAGTAAGGCTTCATCTGCATCTCTGGACACTTCTTGATATTCCTGCTTCAACAGCAGTTTCACTTGTCTCTCTTTCATATAATTCATCTTCCCCTGCAATTTTATTTAAAGATCACTTACAAACTTTTTGGCAGAAAAGCACTCATTTTACAGATAAAGAACAAGAGACCAGATAGATAAGTTGAGTTTGCCCACACAGCTAGTCATCCAAATCCAGAACCATAACATAAATACTAAAATCCTAGACACAATGGCCTTTGTTTGGGGAGAATAATACTTGTATTTATTTCTACTTTACTATAATGATCTGTTACAGCACAAAAGTCTATGTGCTCATTGTCTGAGACTCTTGATACAGCATCAACTACTATTTTATTCAATTATCTGGCATTAGAAGAGGCATATTTTCTAAAGTCTTACTCAAAGACGAGATTTTAAAACCTGATTTTAACAACTAATCAGACAATACACACACTCATATGAAGTTACCAGACATATAATATACCTCAAGCACCTGGAAACTACCTAGCAGATTTCTACTCTAATCAAATCCATTGTCAATAAATCACAAAACAAATTAAAATGCAACAGAAAATGAGGGAAGTTAACTTCAGGGTCCACCAGTATGTTCATTCCAGCACCATCTGTGCATCTGTTACATGATTAGACTCTGTGTTGGGCAATATTTAAATAACTGGGCAGCCCTACCATAAAGACCATATGCTTACAAGTGAATTAGAATTGTCAATACAAGAGCCATCGACTGCTCTGCAAAAGAATCTACTCTGAGAGAAATCTGTAAAAGTTGTGTTTTTTCCTAAACTGAGGTAAGATGGTAGATTCTGATTGATTGCTTTTTTTTTTTTTGCTTTGCTTTTTTTTTTGGTGGTGGTTTGGGAAATGTTTGTGGAGGGTGGAGCAGAGGCAAGCTGAGAGTGTTGGAAAGGGACTTCTTTCTAAAGACCGTATCCACAGGAAATACATTAGGCTGCAGTGCAGTTATCACATGTAATCACACACCAAGTCACCCTTGCATGTGCCTGGTGGAGACTTCAGTTTTGCTTTCAGACTTTATAGAACCACCCGGCAACGTTTCACAGAGCTCTGAAGAGGAACTATATTATAGTGAATCTCATGTATAGTTTCAGTGTTTACCACATACTTACAGGCAAGACCGTGCCTTTTATGTATTAAAAACATGGT
>NW_005871071.1:10767359-10777575 GCF_000147115.1 Myotis lucifugus
GAATGAGAGCATGGAAAACACAGAAAAAAGTATAGACCAGAGGAGTTGCAAGATTACTTCCATCGGCACATGGGCTGTGGAACTTCAGTCTTAATGAGAGAACATTGAAGACTGACATCAAGACATACAGTATATCCTGTAAGTGTGTGAATAGTAAATTATATACCATTGACATTTCAGAATGTAAGCTCAAAAGGATTTGTTTTAAGTGACAAAAGTCTTTATGAAGCCCAAGTTCATAAACCTCTTTGGGTATCGTTACATACCTGGAGAGACACTAAACTTTTATTTGAGTCAAGATTCTAGGGCTGAAAGTAAGCAAAACTCCTAGCACTCAGCCTGCACCTCCACATTCACCATTAGATAAACTTTTCTGAGCATGTTACCCATTCATGAGCCTGAGCTGACAGCCTAAAGTGAGCATGTGTGATCTGGTCTAGCTATCTAGAGGCAGTAGCCAGATAGAAGGCTACTGAGGGAAGAAATCAAGTCCAAGATAGAAAGTAAAGATGGAATAGAACCAAAGACTACAGTGGCCTTGATGCCCCAACACTGACAGTCCAAAATGGAAATATCAATTAAAATGTATTGAAATTTCAGTTGACGTTAACTATCTACAAAAGTTTGAAATTGCCAAGTCACAAACAGGAAATACATTGTATTAAGTATGTTAGAAAATGATGTTTCATCAGAAAACACTGTGTAGCAAATGTAACTCAATGAATAAAATTCTTAAGCATACACTTAAATCTTTCAGTTCTGTAATAACCTTAGTTCATATTCAGATCCCTAACTTTACAAAAGGGGAAAACTGAGATTTAGAGAGATTTCCCTTAGTCTAAGATCTCTGAGTTAGTGTCAGAATGGGATTCCCAATTCTGACTAGAATGCTCTCTTCTTTCTGTACATCTGAAATAATTCACTAATTATGCATCATTTACTCAAATAGCTTAAACAATGAGGAACTACGTCTCTAACAGGTCCAGAAATAGAGCAGGTTCCAGGTACCCAGGGTCAGCAAGTCAGTGATGTCATCAAAAACCCAGGTTCTTTCTATCTCTCTATTTGCCTTCCTAGGCATAACTTCCTCCTAAATCTGACTCCCTCTGGGGTTTCAAAATAGCATGGATTGCTTCTTTACGTTGTGTGTTTGCTTGTTAATATCGGTCATGGGAGGCAAGGAAGGAATATAAATCCCTTTCAATTTGGCAAACTTAGACCTTATGCTCACTCCTAATCCTTTAAAGCTAGAGATACTGCAATAGATCCAGAGTGCAGTTATCCACCTATAGAGTTAGGAAACAGATGCAACTTGACCACTATGTGTCTGTGTCTCAGTTACAGTTCAATTCAGTATGCAAGCAGCCAGAAATCCAAGCTGCCCTAGGTACAGCTTAAATGTTTCCACCTCTACCCCACCATTCCTCAATATTTCCCTTATCAAACTTCCAAAATGATATAGCATCTGGGGTGAGAGAGAAACTGACATTAGTAATTGTACCCATTTGCATGCAATTTCTGCTCCTGGTTAGAAGAGCAACTTCTTCAATTTTCTCTTGGTGGCACACATAGCAGACTCCACCAAATCCAGCTTTGGGGGCTTATGTAAATCAGTGTTGCACATTAGAATACCGATAGCCTACACACCACCAGCAAATCAATTAAATTGGACTTTCCTGAAGGCAGAACTCAGGCATAGCATAGGTATTTTTCACAGCTTCCCAGATGATTCTAAAGATACAGCCAGGGTTGAGAATCAGTGGTCATTAAGTATGTTGATTAGGTGAAGGTCTCAGTTAATACCCTTGAGTTGTCTAGTTATGGCCCCAGATTTTGAAACCTGGTGTGTTTTGTTGTTGTTTTGTTTTGTTTTTGCAATTTTCCCCGGTGACTTAAAGCATAATCCATTTAAATAAAACATTACCTGTGGTATAACTGCCATTTTAGGGAAGGATGCTGTGTCAGCTTCCTCTTAGAAAATGCTGCTCAATCAATGGATGAATGTCTGAACCAAAATATTATACAGGCATGAGGGTTTTTGTATTGCTTTCTATCTATTTCTGGGTGTAGTGTATAACATACATTGGCAACATTTCATTTTTATATTGTAATGGGATCTCCATAGGCTTATGCTGAAATTGGTTTTCTGCTGTAATCTCACATTTTAACAGCCTCTATAGACCTGCTCAGAAACTGACTCAAAATTGTTGTGAAGAATATTTGGCATCGTAATTTACTTTTTTAAATTATACAAATGCCTCTCCTCCCCCCGCCCAACCCAACCATGGGAGATATTGAAGTACCATTATAACTACAATGGAAAGTAAATACTTGACATATTTGATAGTTATTTTACTAAAGCTAGAAACTGTTTTTTCTCCCGAGGACAGTCTTCAGTCATCTTCAGATTTTTAATAGGATTTTAACACCCATTTCAGACAATGGGGAAAAGTGACTTGATCACTTTTCTTCAAATAAATGTTAGATTGAAATTAATATCATAAGCACTGGAGCTCTTCAAAACCCCTAGAGCACCCAGTTGGTGGCCTTCTTTGTTAGACCTGTCCCACCCACACTGCCTTCCAAATAAATCAGACCACTCTTTTTTCTCAAATCCCCTCACTAGCCACCCCTAAACCCAGGACTAAACCCATCTCCTCTGTGGTGAAATTAGCTTTATCAGTTGCTCAAGCCCAATCTCTGGTCATCGTCCCCTCTGCACAGTTTCTCTGGGCAGCTGGAACCTCATTTCTTGGTCCCACAGTATTTCTGGAGCTCTGCAGAGACTCAAAGTGAGAGGCACTGCTTATTAGCTCTAGGCTATTTAAATGACTTCACCTCTATAGATCTCTATTTCTTAATTAGTAAAATGCAAATATTGCCTCAGTGTCCTTGGGAGGATTAAATGAGATAATCTAAGGATTGTGTTCAATCAGCACAGTGTGTGGCACACAGTGAGGTCTCAGATTTTAGCTGCTGGTAACACACCCTAGCTACTGCTGGTTGTCACCACCAGAGTGACTAGGTCATGTCTTGCACAGTTCTCTGTTATTCTTGCATCTATCCCTGTTGCTGCCACCTTGCTTCCGGCCTTTACCATATTCTACCTGTGCTAACATTGCAACAGTGTCCATAACCGTCCCCTTTTCCTGCTTCTCGCTGCTTGTCTGTCCTCTCCAGCAAGGGGCAATGCACAGCTAAATTTATCATCTAGTCTCCTTTATCACGTCACTCTGAGCTCCACAATATGACCCCTCTCGCCTCTCCAGATCAATTCACTTTCTGGAAAATTGTTTTTCCTGAGTCTTTGACACAACCCTTCAAAGCCACATTCATGCCCTGGCTGCTGTGAGAGAAGACAGATGCAGACTGACATGAAACAATTCCGGTTCCTAAATCTACCCCCTTTTTCTTGGTGGTTCCTAAATCTACCCCCTTTTTCTTGCGCTGCAGAGGACACTTGGGAACTGCTATTTTAGGGAAATGATAGGAGCAAACCACATGTGCTAAAGAACAAAAGGCCAACAGCTTGGAGGCAGCGGGGATAGGAAAGGTATGAAAACACCTAAGGTAAGACCTCCTTCATGAACCAAGTTCCCAAGAGTCTGCACTTTTGTCAATAATCTCTGAGGAGAAGGCTCTGGGAAGATGATGACACCCAGTGAGGTCATCAAGTCATGCAGGGCAAGGACAACTAGCATCTGATGCTGCCTCTCAGGCCTTCAATAACACAGGAAGGGCATGGACTTCCCCCAGAATGGGGAATTTCACTCTGCAAATTTTCTCTCCTCTCTCCTCCCCGCGCTGCTTCCCCAGCGTGAACCTTGCTTGTTGCTTGGGTTTGAGGTGATTCACCTACTTGCTGTTCCAGGATGCACCAAACACTGTTCTACTCGAATTAAGAAAATACAATAGTCCAGAGCTCTATAAAGAAGGCTCTGGTAGTGGTGCCAGGGTTGGTGCAAAAACTCATAAAAGCATTCTCCTTTGCCGCTTCTCCCTCCATCAAAACGCAGAGCTCTGTAGACAGGAGTGGGCGCCTGTGCTCACATAGGTGGTCTTTGCGCTCCTATCACCAGCCTGAGCCTTGTAGCGTGAAGCACCTGTTCTCCGAGTCTCAGTTCTCACTCTAAGGATACTGTGGCTGTGCAACTGCAGTCACTGCTTCATGGTACAGTATGATAGGGGGACTGTGTAATTCATCATCCAGGCCAGAATACTTTTTGAAAGTGAAAGAGGGAACTGTTAATAATTATATTAGGACAATAGGCACAAAACAGAGTGGCCCTGGCAGAGTAGGATGTATATCAACATTCTTACAAGGGCTGTGGTTCACAGAAAATGTACTGGGGCACAAACCCCTGTCCTCTGTCCCCAGAGGTGAAGATGAGAGTCCCCTGCTACCACCTACTAGCAGAGAAGAAGGAGCCCCTATTCCTTTTACCTACCATCATGCAGGCCTTTCCTGCTAATCTGATATTTACATTACAAATCATCTAGCTCTAACTGGTTTGGCTCAGTGATAGAGCATCAGCCTGTGGACTGAAGGGTCCCGGGTTCAATTCCAGTCAAGGGCACATGCCCGGGTTGTGGGCTCGATCCCCAGTAAGGAGGGTGTAGGAGGCAGCTGATCCATGATTCTCTCTCATCATTGATGTTTCTATCTCTCTCTCCCTCTTTCTTCCTCTCTGAAATCAATAAAAATATATGTTTTTAAAAAAAGAAAGTCATCTGCAACTGTAACTCTCCAATATTGTTCCTCAGAAAGAAGGAGAGCTGGGTTTTCTGGTTTGATTCCATCTTTGCTCACCTTATTCATTCAAAGGAATAAAGTACTTTCCTTTTTAATTAAAGCATGAAATCAACCATCTATTCAAGTTAATAATTCTGAAAATATAGTTTGATTTGTGATAAATACATAAAAAGAAAAATCTAAGTTCACAATACTCAAGAAATAAGGGAGAAATTCTAATAACAATAACAGCTGAAAAAAATTAGAGAAAAATTTTAAAAGTTTGTAAGACATAAGAAAATAAACTAAAATACATAAATGACTTAAAAATAACATTTGGCATGATTATGAGTGAGATGGTTGACTAGTGTAAGATAACAGGTCTTTCCAAATTCATTTAAAGTTTTAATAAAATGCCCATTAAAATTGCAACAGAATTAGGAGATGGGGTTACCAAAGTGGTTCTAAAGTTTATCTGTTGGTTTATTCCTTTTTTCAACTTTGTTTTTGGTATTTTCATAAATGGGTGATATCTAATCCTTACAAATATTAGAACATAGTGTGGTGTTGGTGGTATAGTGGTGAGCATAGCTGCCTTCCAAATATTAGAACATATTATAAAACTTGAATATCTTAAATACCATTAAAATAAAATTTTAAAAAGTGAACATTGATATATAATCTCAGAGCCAAATTTATTCTGGAAAAAAATTCTATAGTCTCAGATCATACCACATAACAAAATAATCCAAATATATGTAAAAATTAAATAAAATATATGTATATATTTCTGATTTCTCAGTGAAGAAAGATTTTCTACACATTAGAACAATGGAAGCAATCATGAAGGGAAACACAGACTTGGTTATATAAACCTCTTAAACTTCTATAAGCAAAATTAAAAGGCAAGATTTAGGGCATGTTTGTAACTAATGGATGAAAGAGGATAATAGTTGCATTAGTTATCTATTTCCAAAACAACAATGCCTAACAAACAGCCAAAGCTTCAAACGAGTACTATAAAAATCATTTTTGGTTCACAGACCGAGGTCAGCTAGGGGTTAACTACATGGCTCTACTGATCGTGGTTGGGCTCACTCTCTTTTCTGGGGTCAACTAATGTCAACTGGTTTACAATGGCCTCTGCTCTTTTGTGCATGCTGCTCATCCTCCAGCAAGCCAGTCCTGGCATGTCCTCACGAAAACGGAAATATGCAAAGCTGTTGGGGCCTAGGCTCAAAAGGGGCACACAATCACTTCTACCTCATTCTATGGACCAACGCAAGTCATGTGGGTGGAGAAAGACTCTGCTTTTAAAGGAGGAACTCCAAAGTAATAGAACAAAGAGTATAATGGATATAAGGAAAGGTGAAAATTTGGGACCATTAATATAATCAATCTCCCACAACATCATTAATCAACCAAGAAACTCTCATCCCAGTTAATAAATGGGCAAAAGGCTCAGGTAACCACAAAAAGAAGATACACAAAGGGCAAATAAAAATATGAAATCTTAATTCAAATAAATAAAATGCAATTTTAAAAAATATATTAAAATAAGGTGTTTTTAAATGTAGTGTTTCAAAAATATAATTTTCAAAACAAAACAACATATTATTATTTCTTAACCTATTTTCTACTTTGATGCTTTCAAGGAATAGAAATTGAACACTCACCTGGAGCTGAAACATACACATATTAATACAACTTTTCTAGTGAAACATGGAGCAATATGTATTAAAAGTGTTTTCACCATTATCTCAAACTTAGAGGGGATAAAGATACCTGAAGAGGTTTGTAAAAAATAGATCACATGAAAAACAGACCATTATCAAGCCATCATAGCAATCCCAGAGGCATTTACTAAAGCCTGAGAGGGAGAAAGGAGAAATGGAAAAAGGAAGACAGACGACTAAGGTAAGAATCTAAATGAAAGGTGTCCCAGATGCATGCGTCCCCTAAGTAAAGAAGAGCACTCCTCTTCTTCGGTAGCATACATTTTGGTTCTGACTCAGATTCATCTTTCCTTTTCATCCTTTCTAACAGTGTTATCCAGGCATCTACCCTATTCCCTGAAATTGTAAAAAAGGACCCCACCTGCACACAGAATTTTTCTGATAGTGATTAGTTAGGTCCCGATATGAGCACATAACCTGGGATGAGCCAGTCATACCCAGGGGAAGAATGTATATCCCATGCTCTGGAGAAAGACTTTTCTCACTCTTTCTCCTGATGGTTATGAATAAGGAAGCATGTACCCAAATTGGCATTGGTGATCATGTTGCAACCACAGGAGAAACAGCCCTTAGAACAGCGGTTCTCAACCTGTGGGTCATGACCCCTTTGGGGGTCGAACGACCCTTTCACAGGGGTCGCCTAAATACATCCTGCATATCAGATATTTACATTACGATTCATAACAGTAGCAAAGTTACAGTTGTGAAGTAGCAACGAAAATAATTTTATGGTCGGGGGTCACCACAACATGAGGAACTGTATTAAAGGGTTGCTGCATTAGGAAGGTTGAGAACCACTGCCTTAGAAGGTTGCAGAGCAGAAAAATGGAAAGTATCAGGGCCCTTGATACCATCATTGGATCTCTGATCACTATGCCTGGAGCCTGCTTTGCCTCTGACTCCCAGTTATGTGAGATATGTCTCCTTATTGTTCAAGCCTGCTGGAGTCTAGGCTTTCTGTTACTTGTGGCCAGAGGCATCCTAACCAATACACGACCCCCTTAACACATATACCTTCCCCTATAAGTATCTCCTTCCAAAGCATGCCCAGCCTTTGGAAGTAAAATTTCTTTACAGACTTAATAACATGATACAGAAAATCATCAGTCAGTGCTACTAGCCACTTCTGCCTCCAGAGGAAAGCCCAGTGTCAGGCATGCCTGCCCCAGCTCCCTCCCAGCCAGGTACTAGCACAGCATTTCATACACCCCTGAGAGTATGAGATAAATGGAGGGGCAGTGGTGGTGGCCTGCATGCTATAGATCTATTTGTAGCTACAGAAACAAGTCAGAATCTCAGACCAAGTCTGTTATATGAAACTAAAAGGGCCTGGCTGTATGCAATATCTCCAATCATATTCCTGATTTCAGACAAGTCTGTTTTGTGCTCGGTGTTTCTAATCTATGAGAACACTACTTGCCTCTCTATTGAAGATGGTTATAGTCCCAATATTTTCTTATCTGAAAACCAAAATGTTGAAGATGTGCTATAGTAAATGTCTTTTATAAGATATGAGTTGCAATTTTGTTCTCCAAATCACAATTTTTTAAGCTCTATTATAGTGATTATGACCTTTCATTTGAAACGTTCATGAAATTTTTTTAAAGCCATATTCATATGATTAGATACAAAAAGAATATTTCAACACACTTTTAATAGGGCATAAGGGTCCAATAAAACAAATGTTCTGTGGATATGAGAAAGTTCAAATTATTGGTGTCTTTTTCAAAATTTGTATTAAGATTATATTGAGTTTTAGCATTGAGTTGGGAACTATTCCTATAGTACAAATGCAAAATCTCATCAATTTTGACTGCAAGAGAATGCAAATTCTGTCCTTCCAAGCACCTTAATGAATAATTAATATCATGTTCAATGATCTGACTGCAAGCACCAATCAGCTGGCCAAAATAAATTGGATTTGTATTGAAGAAATAGTTCCACATGCTCATCACAAAGATTACTGTTTCTTTTAGGGAAAGCCTTTAATGGTGTGAAATGAAACACTATTGGCATACCTTGCTGCTATCTGCATGAATAATCATTCCTTTTTTAAAACACTCTGTCAAAGCACTGGCTGTTCTTAAAATTTAAGAACTATTTGTAAAAGAGAACTGCTCAATAACAACATAAGTTAGATTGATTTTTATGGAATGGGTACACATTTTTACTTCTCTTTTGAACGCTTATTTTCAATATTTTAGATCCAAAGGAAACCCTTCCTCGCAAGGTAGAAGTCAAAAGCCCTGCCCAGTACACTTCCCAATCATGCTGTAACTTTCACTGGTGAAGAGAAAACTGTAAGAATGCTAAATATGTGATGCAGCTTCCCTGAGTTTAAAACAGTGGATGGTCAGCAGGTTTCATTGCAGAAGTCTGAAGAGCATAAAAATTCAAAATCAGAAGAAAATGCAAAGGCCATTAAATTGAATCATCCATCTTGTTTTTTAATCCTCACTGCTTCATATATAACCAAGTAGACATTTTTGTCAGAAGCAAACTTGGGAGACACAAAAGACCCCAGGGCCCATCTTCTTTTATTATGAGTGGAGTGGTAGATACATGGTAGTAATAATAATGAAACCATTGAATAAGCAAAGCGATTTGGAAGTGGGAGAGATGGGGATTGAGTTTCTATACATAGAGATATGTCAATAAAGGTAAGGATAACTCATATTTGAAATACATAGTTTTAAAGTCTAGTTAATGGAAAATTATAGGTTCAAGTGCTCTTAAAGAAAATATAGCCCACAATAAACTAGTGTTATTAAAACAACTTATATAATTAACTAAATAGATAATGACGCTAAGCTAATAATTTTTTATTAAAAACAGACTATTATAAATGATCATAAATATTATCAAGTTTCATAGTTTAAAAAGAAAGGCAGCAATTAATCATGAAGCCATGTGTGTGTCTGGGACTTTCCCAAGAGTGCCTTATCTCTATCTCTACTTATAAGTATACACAATAGTTTGCCATGCTGTCAATTGCTGAGCACCATTTGTTAACTTAATACTACTTGGGAAGCTGATAAGGGCACATATTTTAGTTTATGAATACTGAAATTTAATAAGCTTTAATTCAGACATCTCCTGTAGTTAACAGAATAAAATCCAGTAACATTGTGATCTCTGGGTAGTTGCCATGTAAAGAAAGGAGTTGAATTTTTAATCTGGTTTTGACCCATCAGGAAGACCTTGTGCACCAGCAGTGGACCACAGAATATAGTTTGCTGTAAAGATAACCTATTTTTTAGTGTTCTTATATTTTAAAATTGAACTCCCCATGAAGGACATGCTGTCTTCCATTTACTCCTTTGTATCCACAAGTCTTAGCTGTTGCACCTCAGGCTGAACAAAACTATTCCAAGCCTCTTCCACATGGCAGCATTTTTATTAAAGACTAGAGGCCTGGTGCGCAAAAATTTGTGCACTCGGGGGTGGGGGGGTCCCTCAGCCTAGCCTGTGCCCTCTCGCAGTCTGGGACCTCTCGGGGGATGACCACCTGCTGGCTTAGGCCTGCTCCTCAGGGGATTGGGCCTAAGATGGCAATCATACATCCCTTTGGCAGCCCGGCAGCCCTCAGGGGATGTCCACTTGCCAGCGGGGAGCAGGCCTATGCTGCAGTCGGACATCCTCAGTGCTGCTGAGGAGGCAGGAGAGGCTCCCACCACCACCGCTGTACTGGCAGCCATCAGCCTGGCATTGTGGCTGAGCAGAACTCCCCATGTGGGAGCGCACTGAC